>NW_020837956.1:30079949-30179788 GCF_003676395.1 Aethalodelphis obliquidens
GTGACCCCTGGCGGCGGCGGGCCTGTGCGGCCGGAGCCCGCCCACCCAAAAAGGGGAGAAAAAAAAAAAAAGAGGCATACTAAAAAAAAAAAAAAAAAAAAAAAAAAAAAGGAATCCTAGGTCAAAAGGTATAAGCTGCTTAAAAGCTATCAATACTTGTATCAATAAATATCAAATTACTTTCTAGACAGCTTGTACCAATTTACACTTTCATCCATAGTGTATGTAAGTGCCTATTTTACAAACCTCTCACCAACATCTAGTGGGTTTTTTTAACTGTTGTTGATTTGAAAGGCATTTAATGGTATATTAATGTCAGTCTGCTAATGATTGCATTTAAAATTTCAAGTCAAGAGAGACAATTTCAGACCTTCTGTTGTTGTTTTAGGGAAATAGTTTAAATGCTATCACTACTTGCTATTACTATTGTATTGTTACTAAAGAAATACTAAAATGGTACTTAAAAACAGAGCCACATCTTAACTGGCCCTCTCAACAAGTGAGGATGCTGTAGCTAAAGGAAAGTGCGCTGTTCTAGTCTAGACAAGAGTCAGTGTGAAGCACTGGGCTTAGACAGTCTTTATGTCTGCATTTCCTTTTCTGTAACGAGGATAATAATGCCTGCCATAACAGCTGTGTGAGAGTAAACTAGCATGGCCTATCTGGATATACTTCATAAACCATCATGCACCGTTATATAAAATAGCCGAGACATTTTTCAATATTGGTACTACAAAGGTAGTTCTAAAACTGCAGTAGGCACTCATTTATTCCTAAGGTAACTTTCACTTGCATTTCCAGTAAGTATATTGTCTTTAGTCTCTGACATAACAAAGTCTTTCTTGCCCGATAATAGGATTACTAATTGACCGGTTCTGTCTGACTGGTGGAAAAAGCCCCATTGGCTATTTGAAGGCATATCTTATCAACTTGTATCTTTCTGCGGATTCTGAAAAAGTACAAGAAGCAATACAAGAAGGTATTACTTGGTTTCCTCTCTCTAGTTAATAAAGAGGTCTGCACTAGTGTTTCATTCCATTGGCCTTCACGTATGATTATGTGGTTTACGTCGTCATTGGGTTTTCTGCTAAGGTGTTTCCACAAGTGGCAGCCCTTAAGTTTGTCTTTTAGAGCTTTCACCTTCATGGAGGTGGACATCTTCAGTGATTATCCTACACCCATTTTACACTTTCCCATCCCTTATAGAAACGGAGGCAGTACAAAGATGACTGTTTCGAGATGTGTGGTTGTGAAGAAGAGTTGTGTTGTCAGGTAATAGCGAGAGAGGAAATTCGAGGTCTGGGAAGAATTTTTTTTTTTTTAAATAGACACTAAAACATATGGTCCTAAGAAAAGTATTAATTAATTCCAACGGTCTTCCAGGGATCGCCTCTGCAACAATGTTTGATGGAGCCAAAGACATGGCTTACTGTGACACACAGCTCCGTGTGGCCTTTGATGGGGATGCCGTCCTCTTTTCTGATGAGTCTGACCATATTACCAAGGAGCACGGGCTGGACAAATTCTTTCAACATGAAGCACTATTTGAGAATAAGCCTCTTGCTCAGGTAGGTTCAATGAGCTCTAATTAATTTTGATCTACTTATTTTCCAATATACCAATATATATATTTCTTCATTGTGATGACTTTTAAAATTTTTTAGGCAGGCCACTCCTCACTTCCAAACTTGTAGTTTTCTCCCCTTGTTTCATGAATTCCTCATTTTAAAGCATCTGCTGCCAACTTTTTTTAATTTTAATGTTCTTTTATCTATCCTTTTGAAGTGTTTCTATGATCTTCTCATGAGAAAGAGTTCATCTCCTCCAAATTATGAGTAACGGAGGTAATACGGCTTACCAGTTAGCCATTTCTACATAATAGTTCTCAAAATAGTAAGGTTATTTCCAATAGGTCAGTAAACATTTGTTGAACCTCTCTGTCCATACCCTTAAACTCCATAAAGGTAGCACTTAATTGAGAAAAATCTGCAAAACTGAGAGTTTAAATTAAATCAAATAATGAGCTCCAAGCAAGTACAAAGTACGAACAATTAAAATTTTAGGTTTTTTGGAATCAATCCATGAATCGAAGTGTTAAAGTCATGGTCTAAAATGAACAAAACCTGCAATTTCTGAACCAAAGGAGATTTGAACATCAAAGTATTCTCCAAAATGAATATGAAATGATGGATCATTCAGTTTTAATCTATGAATCTTACCTAGGCCTTTCTTTTAAATTGGCCTTTTTTTTCTCAGCTCTTCTTGAACTTAAGATCTTAAATATCGTTAGTTTTATTACATTTATAAAAGTAGGAACAGACTAATTGAAAGATGAAAGTTTTACTAACTCACCTCACATTACAGCAAGTGATATTTAAATTCTGTGTGTTTTTGTGTGTGTATGTTTAACTTCACAGTCCCTTCCTAAACAGCTTCTTTAGAAGTCTTGAGCTCATGTCAAAAAGTTGTTCAGTGTTAACAAAGTTTACTGTTGAGAGGAAAACCCTTTGTTATATTTTGCATAAGTCTGCTTTGCTGAAATTTAGAGCCCATTGTACATTAGCCTTTAAGCATTATTAAAATGTTCAAGATCTCTAAAAAAGAGCACTTAAAAAGAAAAAAAAAACTTCAGAACAAGAATTATTTCAAGATAATCTTAAAATACCATTTTTTTCATCTCAGGGAAAGAATCCAAATTTCTTTTAGATTCTGTACTTATCAGTTCTTTTCTCCATATTTTAAAGCATTTTTCCCATTAAACAACTGAAATTGTGAAGTTCAACACTAGATATTGCAGGAATACCCAATGAATTCTTACTAAGCATACTTGTTTTCATAATGTGGTCCTTCTGACAGTGGAAAAATATGCTATTTTTCACATAGAAAGGGTAGCTTTCCTATAAAGACCAGGCTTCGCCAGATGTTTCCACTGATGAGAAGGAAGTTATGAGATATGATTCCTAACCAAGGCTTTCAGCTATGTTGGTCATGGGGCTTATGGTTTCGTCATGACAATATCCCAATTGTCTCCAATGGAGGAGATCTGAGAGTCACCAGCAAATGGGACAGCTGGACAGGATTAATTTAGCCACTCTCATTGTAGCTTATAAAGCCTCCAATGTGGTACCATGACAAGTAATGGATGTCTCCTAATTTGATCTCTATCTCATTTCACCATTCTGGGATAGTGATCTCCGTGTGTGTGTGTGTGTGTGTGTGTGTGTGTGTGTGTGAGAGAATCAGAATTGTTGAGGTATACTTTATATGTAGTATAATTCATCATTTTTAGTGCACGGTTCTGAGAGTTTTGACAAACATATGTGTACAGTCATGAAACCACCATCAAACTCAAAATACTCACAAAATTCCCTTGTGCTTCTTTATAGTCATCCTAGCCCCCTATCCTCAGGATCTGTCAAACACTAATCTGATTTCTGTCCCTATAGTTTTGCCTTATCCAGGTGTCATATAAATAGAACCCCACAGGATGCAATCTTTCAAATCTGACTTATTTTACTTAGAATGATGCATTTGCGATTCACCTGTGTCATTCCCTGTATCAGTAGTGCGTTCCTTTTTACTGCTGAGTAGTAGTCTGTTCTATGGATGTACCACATTTTTTCATACATTTACCTATTGGAGGATATTTAGGTCATTTCCAGTTTTTGGCATTTATAAATAAAACTACTTTAAGCATTTGCATACAGGGTTCTGTGTAAACACAAAAATCTCATTTCTCATGGGTAAATACCTCGGGGTAGGATTGCTAGGTCACAGGATAAGTATGCGTTTAACTTTATAGATAGTGCCAAACTATTTCCCAAAGTGGTCACACCACTTTGCATTTCCAATGAAAGATTTTTTGCTCTGCATCCTTGCCAGTATTTGGTAATGTCAGTTGTTTTTCATTTGTTTGTTTGTTTTAAGCTGTTCTGGTGGTTACATAATTGTATCTCATTGTGGCTTTAATTTGCATTACCCTAATGATAGATGATATTGAACATTTTATCAAGTGCTTATTTGCCATCATATTTATTCTTTGGCAAAAATATCTGTTCAGATCTCTTGCTCATGTGAATTGGGTTGTTTTTTATTTCATTATTGAGATTTGAAAGTTCTTTGTATTACAATTCTAGATACAAGTCCTTTATCATATATTTGTTTTGCAAATATTTTCTCTCAGTCTGTCCTTGTCTTTTCACTCTTTTAATATTTTTCAGTGTCCTTCAATGAGCAGAAACTTATAATTTTAATGAAATTCAATTTATCTATTTGTTCTTTCATGAATTGTGCTTGTTATATCATATCTAAGAAATCTTTGCTAACCCAAGGCAAAAATTTCCTCCTATGTTTCTGAACAGAAGTTTTTACAATTTTATGGGGTTTTTTTCAGAATTATTACCTGTTTGAGTTGATGCATTTGTGCAAAGTATTAAGGTTCATTTTTACTACTTATGGATATATCTTGTTTCAGCACTATTTGTGGAAAAGACTGGCTTTCTTTTCCTTTAATACAGGTATCTGTCCTTTTGCCAATATCACACTGTCTTGATTATCATAGTTTTATAGTCAGACTTGAGATCTGGTGGCAGGAGTCCTCCAAATTTGTTATTTTTCAAAATTCTTTTGACATTCTGATTCCTTTGCATTTGCATATAAATTTAAAAATTAGCTTGTCCATTTCTAGAAAAAAATCCTGCTGAAATTTTTATTGTGATTATGTTGAATTTATAGCTTAATCTTGGGAGAATAGATATTTTAACAATATCAAGTTTTTCAGCCTATGGACATAGTATATCTCTCCATTTATTTAGGTCATATTTAATTTCTTTCATCAGTGTTTTGTAGGTTTCAGCATATAGCTATCATATAAAGTTTATTAGATTCATACCTAAGTCTTTAATAACTTTTGATGCTATTATAAATGATGCTTTAAAATTTTTAATTTCTAATTTGTTTATTGCAAATACACAGAACCACAATTTATTTTTGTATTTTGACTTTGTATCCTGCAACTTTGTTAAAATCACTTGTTAGTCATAATAAAATTTGTGTAGATTATTTAAGATTTTCTACATAGACAGTGTGGACTGTGAATAAAAACATGTTTCCAGGGCTTCCCTGGTGGCGCAGTGGTTGAGAGTCCGACTGCCGATGCAGGGGACGTGGGTTCGTGCCCCGGTCCAGGAAGATCCCACGTGCCACGGAGCGGCTGGCCACA
Source organism: Aethalodelphis obliquidens (assembly GCF_003676395.1). Classification (NCBI taxonomy): domain Eukaryota; kingdom Metazoa; phylum Chordata; class Mammalia; order Artiodactyla; family Delphinidae; genus Aethalodelphis; species Aethalodelphis obliquidens. Next base: position 30,085,171 of record NW_020837956.1, read on the forward strand.
TGAGCCATGGCCGCTGAGCCTGCGCGTCCGGAGCCTGTGCTCCGCAACGGGAGAGGCCACAACAGTGAGAGGCCCGTGTACCACAAAAAAAAAAAAAAAACTTGTTTCCATTCTGTATGTCCTTTATCTTTCTTGCTTTATTACCCTTGCTAGTACATTCAGTACAATGTTCAATAAGCATTATGAGAGTGGACTTCCTTGCCTTATTCCCTGATCTTAGAGGGAGATCATTCAGTCTTTGACTCTTAAATATATTATCTACAGGTTTTCTGCAAGTTATCTACAGGTTTTTTGCAAGATGCCCTTTGTCAGGTTAAGGGAGTTACCTTCTATTCCTGTTTTGTTTTAGAGTTTTATAATAAATCCATGTTGAATTTTGTCATATGTCTTTCCTGTATCTATTGAGAAAAACATGTGGCTTCTCTAGTCTGTTGAAATATAAATTATATTGATGAATTGCATTGCTGGTATAAATTCAACTTGGTTATGTTGTATTATCCTTTTTATATATTGCTGGATCCAATCTGTTAAAATTCAGTTAAAAAATTTTTTTTGCCATTATGTTCTTGAGTGTTCTTTTCTTGTAATATCTTATAGAGTAATGCTGACCTTATAAAATGAGGTGGGTAGTATTTTCTCCCTGTCTATTTTCTGGAAGACTTTGTGTAGAGTTGGTATTATTTCTTCTGTAAATATATGGTAGAATTCTCCAGAAGAGCCATCTGGGCTTGGACTTTTCTATTTAGAATGCTTTTAACCAAGAGTTCAGTTATTTTTGATAGATACAGAACTACTGTGCAGATTATCGCTTTCTTCTTTTTCCTTTTCTGGCAGTTTATGAGTTTGTGTCTTTCAAGGAATCTGTCCATTTCAGTTAAGTCACTGAATTAACGAGCATAAATATTCTCTCATATTTTACTATTATGATTTTACTATTTTTAGGAACTTTAGTGATGTAGCCCTTTTCATTCCTGATATTAGTAATATTTGCCTTCTCTCTTTTCTTCCCCCCTTGTGGTCAATCATGCTAGGCTTTAACAATTTTATTTATCTTTTTAATAACCAGCTCTTCCTAAGTTTTTAAAGGTGATTTGAGGCTTCTTTTCTATAATAAACATCTAATACTGTAAAATTTCCTCTAAATGCTACTATAGTTGCATCCTACAAATTTAGATAGGTGGTTTGTAATTTTTATTCAATTCAAAGTACTTTTTAATTCCCCGTAACTTTATCTTTGAGTTATTTATAAATGGGTTATTTGTGAAATTAAATTTGGAATTTTTCCAGATACCTTTCTGTTATTAATTCCAAGTAGAATTCTGTTGTAGTCAGATAATATGTTTTCTACGATTTCAACTCTTGAAATTTGTTGAGGATTATTTTATACCCAGAATAAATGGTCTATCTTGGTAAATGTTTCTTGTCTACTTGAAAAGAATGTTTATCCTGCTGTTTTGGGGTTGAATATTCAATAAGTATCAATTAGATTAGGTAAGTTAATAGTGTATTATTCAGGTTATATTGCCCAAGTGTTTAATATTGTCAGTGATTTTCTTTCTATTTCTTCTATCCACTATTGAGGAGGCAGCATTGAAGACTTCAAGTATAATTGAGGATTAATCTGTTACTCCTTTCAATTATATAATTTTTGCTTCATGTATTTCTAATTTCTGTTGTTTGGTACCCAAATGTTTAAGATTATTATATCTTCTTGGCAAATTAATCACCTTTCATTATGCAATGCCCCTCTCTCTGATATTCATACAGCCATTCTAGCTTTTTTTTCTTTTTTGGACTGATGTTTGTATGGTACAACTTTTCTATGTTTTTACTTTTAACCATTTATGTTTTTACATATAAAATACCTCCATATTTAAATTGGTTTTCTTGTAGATATTGCATAGTTTCTGTTGTTTTTCTGTACAATCTGACAATCCTGTGTTTTAATTGCTGTTTTTAGATCTTATTTATTTATTTATTTGCAAGTTGACTAAGTTTTATTACAATCAAATTCTTTCTTTACAATTGGTTTACTCTTTTAATTAATTTTTATTGGAGTATAGTTGCTTTACAATGTTGTGTTACCTTCTACTGCACAGCAAAATGGATCAGCCATACATACATATATCCCCTCCATTTAGGACACTACAGTGCATTAAGTGGAGTTCCCTGTGCTGTCCAGTATGTTCCCATCAGTTGTCTATTTTATACATAGTATAGATCATTTATATTTAATGTGATTATTACTTTGTTTGGATCAAAATCTACCATCTTCTTTTTCTATTTGTTTCATCTTTAATTAACTTTAGTTTCTTTTTCCTTTTATTATTTTTGCTTTTGAATTTATTGTGTAGAGTGTATGCTTTTAGGATTCCATTTTATCACCACTATTGATTTATTACTCATTTTAGATTTTACAGTGGTTACCATAGGATTTACAATATACAACATCAATTAATCACAGTCTACTTTCAAACAGTATTATGCCACATCATGTACAGTGTAAGAACCTTACAACAGTATACTCTCAATTCCTCCCTCCCATGTTTTGTGATATTGGCATACGTTTTACTTTCACCTATACTATAAACTCATAATACCTTGCTACTATTGTTTATTTGGGTAGTCAGTTATCTTTAAAGTGAATAAGGAAAAGACAAAAATATGTCTTTTGCATTCATCTTCATTTTAACCATTTCCAAGAATCTTCATTTCTTTGTGTAGATCTAGGTTTCTCCCTGGTATCTTATTCCTTGTGCCAGAAGACCATCTTTTTACATTTCATATAGAACTGATGTGCTGTTACCAAAGGCTCTTAGTTTTTTTTTTTTTTCCTGAAAAACTCTTTACTCTCCTTCTTTTTTGAAAAATATTTTATTTTGACTGGGTATAGCTTTCTGCATTTATCCTATTTTTATTTCAGCACTTTACAGATACCCATTCATTGTCTTCTGACTTACATAAATTCTGAAAACAAATTGTTTGAGATTCTTATCTTTGGTCCTTTGTAAGTAATGTGTCTACTTTTCTCCAGCTGCCTTCAAGATTTTCTATATTTCTTTGTGTTTCAGCAGTTTGAATATGGTGTGTGTATATGTATTCCATAGTATTTCAATGCCCTGTTCTTTTTTCCCCACTATTTTTTTCCCTTTATTTTCAGCTTGAGTAATTTCTACTGACCTATCTTCAAGTTCACTGATTCTTTTCTTAGCTATGTTGGCTCTATTAATGAACCCATTAGAAGCATTCTTCATTTCTGTACCACAATTTTTATTTCTAACATTTCCATTCAACCCTTATCTTTTCCGTCTCTTTGTTGAAATTACTAGTCTACTCATATATGTCATCCACCTTTTAATACAGTTGTTAAGATATTAATCAGAGTTATTTTCAATTTCCTCTCTTACATTTATGACATTTAGGTCATCACTGCGTCTTCTGTTAATTACTTTCTCTCGAAAGTTAGTTGCTCTTTTAATTTATTTTTATTGTAGTCTCATAAATCTTTGATTAATTTCTAATCATAGTTTGTAGACAGTATAGGCTCTGGTAAATAGTATTTTTGCCTGCTAATAGGCATGGCTCCTCTTCTGCTAGCAATTAGTGTGATTGACTGAATCACCAAATCAGGCATTCAACTAGGTAAGCATTTTGTTGCTGCTATTGTTACCTTCATTTCATCACAGGCTTCAAATTCCTCTGGTAGGGTACTGAAGGGTTTTTCATAACGTTCCTTTTCCATTTTCAGCTGTAGGCTTTCTCTTTGTGTCCATGCCTCATGGGTGGCCTCCACATTTTTACCCTTCTCCCAACTGTTACTGTTTGTCTCTGCCAGCTCAGGTGGTGATGTGAGAGGAAGGGACATTCTCTGTTGTCCCAGGTTAGTCTAAATCTAAGTGTGTACCCCCCTAGGTCTTAGGGATGAAGTTATATCATTGATCTCACCTTTCTCCCAGTGATAGGGGTGATATCTAATGATCTGGGTCTCCTGCCCCTCTCCCAAGGGTGGAGGATTTTTCCTTCCCCTTCCCCCATAGCAGTAGATCTTTACCTGTTCCCTGGGGGTAACAGTGTTTGAAGCCGTTCTTCCAACAGTTTAATACTTTTGTCCCCTAGGAAGTATGGGACAAGGTAGATCTTTAGTCTTTTCTCACAGTGGCAGCTGCTCCTCTCCTCCACGTCTGCATCACCAAGGACTCTATTCTTTCATTTTCCACCCTGTCTGCAGTCCTTCTCATAAGAAACTAGTGAAATCCATAGGAAAAAAAAAAATCCTGTAAAACAGTGTGCATTTCTTGTGTCTGTGGCTTCCAGGGTTTCTATGTTCTCTCATTAGCCCATACTTGTCCTTTTCCAATTTGTTTTTAAAAATTACCTGAATTTTTCATACCTGCTTCTATGGCGTCTGGTATATCTTCCTTTAGTGCTCTGCCAAAGATGTGCCAGTTCTTGAATTCCATCTGTCCTTGAAGATTTCTCCATAATTTTTTCCCTTAGGTTTCATGTTAGTCGGTTGCCCTGCTACCTCAGCTCTTTCATGGGCTCAAGAAAAATTATGATGTTTCAGATTATCTGGCTTTTTCTTGTTGTTAGGATAGGAGTAACAGTCTTTCCACCTTTCTACATCCAAGGCAATCCAAATGTTCTAAATCATAGAACTCCTCAAAAAGGTATTTTCAAGTAACTTTCCTTCATGTTTCTATATTTTTTCTTGATAAATTACATACTTACACTACTGTACAAATATATAAACTGTTAAACATACCCCAAAATAGAAGAAAGAAAGAATGATATGGTACCTGGTTTGAACATGGCGATATAAACTGACCAGGCCCTAATTATTCTCTTTGAAAATTACTCAAAAGCATCAGGGAGAGCCGTGTTCCTCTGTGTTTCAAAATCAAACTGTGAGCAGGGCGGCTTCTGCCAACAGTCACTGCCCCCCGCTTTGTTTCTGTGGCCAAAAAAGTAATAACAATAATATGTTATAGTTTTTTTACCTATGTGACTTTTTATTTTTTATTTTTCTAATACGTGCAGCCTTAGACAAAGCAACATTAAACAAATGATCACATAGATAAGCCATGTTTGTGGAAAATGGTTTCCATGACAGCAGAGAAGGGAGCTTCTGAATTGTGAAAACAAATCAATATTAAAATACTATCCATGACCTTTCCCCAGAATCCCTCTAATTTTTCCAAGGAAAACTAATCTACTTCAGAGATAAGTAATAAAAAGAGAACTAGCACAGAACATATGCAAAGATACTATGAGAAAAAGGCAGACACAGAAGAGCAAAATCTAATAACAGATGAAGAACTCTCACTAGAAACAGTTGCCAAAGTATAGGTAAAAACTGTGACTAAACATTTACTTAAAAGAAAGTTGGGTCATAAAGTGGAAATCCCCCAAATCAGGGAAGAGATAATAAAATGTTAAATGGTAGAACTCTGGAAATAAGCAAATAGAAAAATAATATTTTAGAGAGAAAAAAGACAAAAATAGGTCCTAGGTAAAGAAAATCCAACATATGCAAAATTAGAATACCTGAAGAAAACACTGAAATTATGTTATGGGGGTAGGAGGATAGGGTTGTGTGTGGTAAATATAAAGATGCAAACATATCAAAATATAAGTCAAGAAAACATCCTGAATTATCAGAATATTTTAATGGATACATTAAACTATTAAAGGTTAAAAACTAAAGGCCACATTATACTATAGGGAAATAGAAGAGAATGATCATCACTGAGACATGCCCTAGTAATATTATTTGACTTCAAAAATAAAGAAATAATTCTTTGGGCACCCTGCACACACAAGTGGGGAAAAGAAAATCAAGCTGTCCTGAGTCTTCTCCACAGCAGCACTCAGTAGCAAAACACAGTGGAGCCCTACTTATAAGATCATGTGGAGAGGAAATATAAATCACAGATTCTATGTCCAGTCAAAAGTTCATTCAAGTAAAAAGGAAACAGATCAACAGTTAAGAACATAGTATATTCTCAGGGATTATTATTTCCATAAGATATTCTTGAGAAAACTAATACAAGAGGACACATTTTGGCCAATATGTAGGTGACTACAAACACACAAAGGCACAAATGGGCATAGAATATATTTAACCATAGATCTAAAACTAAAACAACTGCAGGGATTAGAGTGACAGAAGAGAAAGCACATATTATATGCCCTAACAATGTAGAAATTATTTAACTATTAAAAACTGGAAAAATATGGAGGAAAAAGTTATAAGGAAGAGTAGGTGTACTGATATCTTCAGTTACAATAGCTGATCAAAGGATAAAATGTAAAGCTGAGAGACAGAAATATAAGAATCTTTAATAATTCAAATGCAAACACTGAGAAAAATGAAACAGTTAAAATCAAATGATTGAAGAAAAAATAGAGGATAAGAGAAAGGTGAAGAAGTACCCTAATTTCATTATTTTTCATTATAAAAAATAACAGATCCTGGATTTAAAGAAATAGAGGTCTGAGGGTACTATAAAAAGTTATAAAGGTAACCAATAGAAGGAAATAATACAAACCTTCCTAAATGTTAGAAGGAACACACATACACACAAGTTCAAATAAAAAAGACAGTGAACAATCTTTTGAAATCTTTAAACGTGAAAAATGAAATCCAAATTGTAATACAGAACCATTATCACATATATTTGTGATATCGATAAATAGAAATGGCCTAAAACTCAGCTTTTGTTTTAAAAATTAAGACTTTCAGATTGTATCACTTAGCAAAATCCAATTCTATGTTCTGTACTAGAGGTACAGCTAAAAGTAAGTGTTCAGAAAGGTTGAAGATAAAAGTGTGATGATATATAAAGTAACTGTAAATATAGAGAAGACTGGATTCAAGCCAAGAAGGAATTGAACAAGATAAAAAAGTACACTTTATAACGTTGAAATGTGCAGTTCACAAAAAGTAAATCAAAAGAGTAGTGCTTTTGCTGATTAACTGAGCTTTCAGAGTATCCCATTTTGCCATGGATAGTTTACGTCTGTTGCCCTGGTTCAACTTTTTATAGAAGCTTCTTTCACTCTTAAAATATCTGTGTTTAGATGATAAATTATATGGCCATCCTATGTTTTACTCTAGGAATGCAAGGATGGTTCCATACAAGGAAATATAATCACATAAATGCAAGGAGTTTCAGCATTGTATCACTGGTCTATACTGCATGTTTCATGCAGTATTATAAGTTCTTATAAACATCTGCTTTTTTAGCGTTCACTTCCTTTGGCTCACTGGATGACAGCTGTGACATATGTTCCTTTTACAGGGTCCCTTGAAAGGCTTTCTGGAAGAGTTAGGCAGACTGCAAAAGAAGTTTTATGCCAGAGACGAACGGTTATGTTGCCCTATCAGGACCTACCTGGTTACAGCTAGGAGTGCAGCCAGTTCAGGCGCCCGCTTGCTGAAAACCCTTCACCGCTGGGTCTAGAGATAGACGAAGCTCTTTTCCTTGCTGGAGCCCCCAAAGGTCCCATCTCGGTGAAGATAAGGCCCCACATCTTCTTTGATGACCACATGTTCCACATTGAAGGGGCACAGAAATTTGGCACCATCACAGCTCATGTACCTTATGGAATTAATCAAAAAGAGAACAATTAGGGATGGGAAGGGGAAATAAAGCAGTGAGTCTGGTATTACGGAAGCCACATCTTGTGGATCTCTAGGGCAATTAGGTATTTCAGTAGATTAGACCTCAGAACTTTGTTCATTTGGAAAGGTTTTCTCTTGAGTTTTTTAAAACATTTTGAACTCTCAAGTTACCTTCAAGCTACTTCTCTTGGAGCTGTCAATGCTGCTGATGACATTGCAACTACCTCTGTGTGTAAGTCATAATGATGACTCTTTAGAATAATTTTAGAACGTGAATCCTTGAATGCTTAAAGGACTATGTCAGAAGCCTACTTAGTTTTACAAAGCATTGCTCATTTATGGATGTTGGTAGCTAGAATGAATCATTACCCATCATCATTATAGAATAGTGGGTCTTCACAAGTGGAAAGAGAAGGGTTAAGTACACTCTTGAAAACTGGAGCTTTTTAGTCTGTTGCCTCTGTGAACAGCCTTTTAATCAATGCAAAAATGAAAATACCACTCTACCTGCGTGAGTATTCCAATTTTGACATTGCTTATTCAGAAATAAATCAGTTATTCATACAGGTTACTTTCATCTAAGATGAGCTCCAGACAGAACCTCCTGGAAGGGTTCTTTGAAGCTTATTTCCTGAGTTCATTGCCTCTGGACTACAAGGCTTCATATTTGAAGTCTCTGGCTTTGGGCCCCCCAGGTAGTCCAATGTTTATATGGGGAAAAAAAGCCTTGGCTACCACTTCAAAATGTGACATGAAGTAAGTGTAGTATCCTAGCCTTTATTGTTGTCATTCTGTTGTGATTTTTGTTTTGTTTTCAAAAAAAAACATTGATTGGTTATTAACCATAACCTACTACATTAGGAACAACAAGCTAGTTATTTTCAGATGTTACCTCATTTTCTCATCAAACCAAACTTTCGTGACATAATATCAATATTATTACCTTCCTTTTTTTTAATCAATGAAGAACCTAAAATTCAAAAAGATTAAGTAGCTTGTCCAAGGATGTGCAGGTAATAAATGGTAGGACTAAGATTCAAATTTAGATCTCACTTCAAAAGCTATATGCTGAAAAAAAAAAAGAAAAGAAAAAGCTATATGCTGTCTATCTTCCCTTCCTCACACCCTGTCTTGCTCCTTCTCGTCCCATCTCCATCTCTACCCCACCCACATATACATATTCCACCCCGGTTCTAGTTAAAGCATGCCACTGCTGACACACATCTTTTGATCTGCTTCCTAATTTGATGTAAGGCAGTCCAAAATATATCCGTCATGACACTTACTGAGTACCTACTGTTTTCTACGCATTCCCCAAGATAAAGGCCACAAGAGAGACTCAGACATAATCCCATCCTTTAACAATCCCTTAGAAGTCAAATGTGCAAGCTCAAATAGCCAACATGAGAGGGCTGGTTGTCCTCAGTGTCAAGAGAGGGTCACACGCAAGGCTGAAGCAGAAATCTCTATGGGCTGGAAGTGGTCAGGAAATGTAGAGAACGGAGGTGGGCTTTGCAGGACAGGAAAGATGTGGACGGAGAGAAAAGAAGAGAGGAAACGTGCTCCCGGCTCAGTGAGTGTGAGAGGCAGCTTCAAGTTACAGATAGGATAAAGGCCCCCCCCCCCATGATTTCTCTTCCTGGTGCCTTGTCTAATCCTCAGTGAGAGTGCTCCTCCCACCTCTGAGCTCCATTCTCAGCACTCATAAGAATCCTTCTTCTGGCATTTGACCTCTTGGCTGTTTGTACTATGCCTTTTTGGTGCATGTTATATCCTTCCCAAATACAAGGGAGTGGAGGAGAGTTTATCAAAATCATCTAGGGAGTTTATTTCAAACTACAGAAGTTGTGTGTCTCTTCTCTTGTCCTGAAGATTCTAGAATGGGGGCTGGGGCAGGAGGGGTCTCTGGACCAGACAGTAAGCACCCTGAGGGCAGAAATGGTGCCCTATTTCTTCGTGACTCTCGCAGGGCATAGGGCCTGGCATGTATTGGATGGGTGAGTAGATGAACGTATGACGACTTAAGAGTAGTTTGGTCTGGGCTTCCCTGGTAGCGCAGTGGTTGAGAGTCCGCCTGCCGATGCAGGGGACATGGGTTCGTGCCCTGGTCCGGGAGGATCCCACGTGCCGCGGAGCGGCTGGGCCCGTGAGCCATGGCCGCTGAGCCTGCGCGTCCGGAGCCTGTGCTCCGCAATGGGAGAGGCCACAACAGTGAGAGGCCCGCGTACCGCAAAAAAAAAAAAAAAGAGTAGCTTGGTCTAAAGTTTGAAGTTTGCAGCTTGAAGATGGATCCCTGTGGCAATAACCCGATATTTCTGAAGCATTTTACAGTGTAAAAAGCACTTTCCCTTCCTTGTTACATTTAATATTCTCCGGGAGGGAATGGGGAAGACGCTTGTGAATGAGCCTGCTCAGAAGTCTATGTGTACAATAAGTCCACGCTTTTCCCAGTGTATCTCCACCACTGTCAAATAAGACCATTTGAGAATGCCTTTTTATATATGGATCAAGGCCACAATGGTCTAACATTCTCAAACCGTGGTCCCCAGATCACCTGCCTCAGAATCACCTGGGAACTTGTTAGAAATGTACATTCTCAGGTTCCATTCTGGACTCTAATGAATTTGAAACTGGGCCCTGAAATTTCTGTTTTTTCAGGTCCTGCAGTTGATTCCAATGCAACGCGAAAGTCTGAGAACCACTGGTCCATTCTATTTCTAACTGATTCATGTCGCTAAGTTCTTAGCGTCAGCTGTGGGCAAAAAGAGCCTCTCTTCAGACCTTCGTTCGGCAGGGACCATTCTCCAGAGGATGAAGGTAAACTGAACTGAGGGTTAACAAGTCCCAGGCGCTCTTAACGGAAAACACACTAAGCCAGCCCCGAAGTGTGGGATTTGTAAAGCAGCCCATAAAGAGACTTGTAAATTCAAAGTACTCATTAGGCGTTTCCACAGGAAAGGCCACCACCACTCTGGGATTTCCATGGGTAGGGACCTCAGGACCCTGAAAACCCGGGGCCGTGCTCACCCTTCTCTCAGGCTAGGAACCGGCTCCACCGAGGAGCCACACAGTGCGCTGTCCTCTACTAACCAATCAGGTGCCCTCGGAAGGGGGACTACAAGTCCCAGCATGCCCCACGCCGCCCTCAGGGGACGACAGGCCGCGCCCCAGCGTTCTTTGCGTACAGGGGACGAGCTCAGACCCCGGCGCGCGGCGACCCCGGAAGTCCCGCGCAGGCGCAGGTGGGCCCTGGGCCCGGGCGGCCATGGCAGTGGCTACGGTGGCGGCGTTACTGGCCGCACTGGGTGGGGCCCTGTGGCTGGCGGCCCGGAGGTTCGTGGGGCCCACCGTCAAGCGGCTGCACCGAGGCGGGGACTCCGGCCTCATGCACGGGAAGACAGTGCTGATCACGGGTGCGAACAGCGGCCTGGGCCGCGCCACAGCCGCCGAGCTGCTGCGCTTGGGGGCGCGAGTGATCATGGGCTGCCGGGACCGCACACGCGCCGAGGAGGCGGCGATTCAGCTCCGCCGCGAGATCTGCCAGGCTGGGGGCCCCGAATTGGGGCCTGACTCCAGCGGGGCCGGCGAGCTCGTCGTCAAGGAGTTGGACCTCGCCTCGCTGCGTTCCGTGCGTTCCTTCTGTCAGGAGGTGCTCCAGGTGTGGGGCTCTGGGAACCTGCCGGAGATCGGGGACTGGCTAGGGGCTTCGGCGGGCGAGGCGGGGCCTGGAGGGCCGGGGGCTGAGCCGGGGAGGGGACCGCCCACAGTCGAGGGAGGGGGTGTGACCTTGGGAATGATTCGGGCGGCTTGGGAATTGAAGGCTGGAAAAATTGGTAGGACAGTCTTCTGTCTTCCAAGAATGTTGAGAAAGAAAATGGGCCCAAGAGAAAAATAAGCGAGTTTCTGAACATTTCCTCTTGCCATGTGAGGACAGCTAAGGAGGAGATCCGCCAGGTCCCTGGATTGTTTTTCCTGTGTCCAAAGTGAATGTGCACCAAGCCATCTCTCAAAGAGCCTGAGAGCACATAGGGGACGTTGCTAGACAAGGACCTTGGAGCAATTTTTCCCCCCCTGCTAGGGTAGGAAGTTTAGCTTTCTGCCACCAGTGAACTCATGAGCAGTATTCTTAACCATACTCTGGCCTAACTTCCAAATAGACTGCAGCTTGGAATGCCAGTGGTCATGTGCTCTAAATGGGGACAGAAATAAAAGTAATATAATACCTAGCACTTATTGAAAGTTTCCTGTGTGCCAGGAGCTGTTCCAAGCATTTCAGATATATATTTTTTTAACTTTTAATGAAATTAAAGTGACTTTGACTACTCTTGTCATCCAGTCTTCACAGTAACCCTGTGAGGTAGGCATTGTTATCCCCATTTTACAACGTAAGGCCACTAAGGCATAGGTAGGCTAAGTAATTTGCCCACGATCTGTCTCTAGAGCCCTTGCTTTTAACCCCTATATAGTACTTCTGCTGCCTGCCAGTGAGGTAGAGGATTTCCTTGTTTAGATGGTTCATCCACTGAAATGGATGTCCTCTGCTGAAATTGAGGTAGAAGGGTTCCCTGCAGAGGTGACTTGCAAGAGGGCATTCAGAAGAGTGATGTTTAAAATTAGCTGGCATAGAAAAGGAGCCTATATGAAAAGGAGTCTTCTGAGTCTAGAACAGAAGTTCCCAAACTTTCTAATTTTTTTCATGATGCCCTTAGGCCAAACAAATATCTAACAGCTTATTCATTAAGCAGTTAGATCCAAACAACTTAATAAGTATTTATGTAACAACTTAGTAGCTGTTTGAAACAAAAACACACATAGCATAAATGAAAGAAAAAAAGATTTTTATTTCATTTTTCAATAACCATAATTATTATAACCATAAGTATACTAATGGGAAATGTGCATCTGTTGTTCACTGTACCAGCTTGTCAAACTTTGGAATCAGACTGACCATTGCCACCCTCATTTCTGTTCTATGTTGACTTTTAACATTGTACTTGCATTTCATTGCAGCAACTACTAAACAGCTTTGCAAAGGTAGGACATCATGAAAAGGAATATAGCACAATAAAATGTTGAAGGTGTGAACCACTTGGAGCTTGGTAGTTTTTGAGATGTTGAGCAGAGTATCATTTTGTTTCCCTCGAAAACTTAAAATACTCCAAATCACCCTGAGAGTTTCCTTGTGACTCTCTAGGGCAACTCGATACACAGTTGGGGAGCTGTTGCAGATCCAGAGTTTTGGTTTGTTTTGCCGTTATGACCAGTATTTCATTATCAGGTTTAGAAATAAGAAGTAATAGTGTACAAGAGATGTTGGGAGAATCCAAAGTGGATCTTCCTATTCAGTAAAAATGTAGATGGGACTGGGTATACTTATTCCTTGATACCTATGGTTTCTCACTACTTCGGCCACTTGACAGAACCAAGTAAAAGTTAAGGAGATAAAGAGATAACTAAGTTGTCCTTGCTTCTAAGTATGTATTAAGTTCCTTCCTGGCTCTGAAGTTCAGTAGTTCAGTGACTATAACCAGAATTTAAAAAAAAAAAAAGGAAGTGTAAATTTCCCACAGGTTGGTATTCTTGGTATTTATGTCATTTATCTTCTAGAATTTAAAAAACAGTAAATGATACAGTCTTAAAATAACACAAGCCCAGCAAAGAATGATGGCTCAGAAATGATTAATACAGGAAACTCTTCCAAAGGATTACTGAAAAGAACACTCCTTTCTTTCCCCCACGGGTGAACTTTTGCCTTCTTTTTGAAGTTGACTATTGGAAAAGCAAAAGGTGCTGAGACACACAGAATGAGAAATAGTTAATCCACTGACAGGTAGGCTTTGATAACAGTTGTGAAATTTAACACATTCTTCTTTTCACTTAATTTGGCAAAAGGGCCAGTGATATTTGAAATTTGACCTCAAATTTATTTGTGGGTCATCACTGTGTCTTTACACCTGGAACACGTTGTACATTTCTTTTTCTCTGCCCATCAAAAGAGACAGAGCCAGGAAGGGACAAGGGAAAACCAACTAAATGAAGTAAAGAATGAAAAGACTTCCCTTTGAGGACAGTCTAAATTTTAGGACTTTAATCTGGGGAGATGCAGGGGGATATGGTCAAAGTGCAAAATTCTGACTGTATAGATCTCTTAAGTTGGGGGCTCCTCGAAGCTTGAAAGAGGTAGATTTCATATCGGGGAAAAAAGAACTGTGAATTCTAGAGTCGTAATAGAGGTTAAAGGTATTTGTTGGGCAGACCTCCTCTGTTAAGTCTCCTTTGCTGTTATTGTGAGACTTAGTATGTATGATTCATGGTTTTGTTTCTGATATGTTTATACTACCTGTTTAATATTTTTCTTAATGTTCCGTTGATTTATTCATGATGTTCTCTCCAGTCTTAATTTGCATCCCTCACCCTCTCTATTGCTTGTCCCATTTTTAAGGAAACAACCTGGAGTTGCTCCATTCCCATGGTGACATTTATTATTAGAAAATTACAGAATAAAACAATCCTAACTTGCCCCTGGCGTTGGTACTAGTAGCTCTGGGAATAAACAGTGCTGACCTGTCTTCTGCTGTAGTTCCACTCTCTAGCTCACATTGAATGTCTAGCTATGGTTTGAAATCCCAATTAGAAAAGCAGTCTAGCTTACTAATTAAGAATAGGGCCATTGGTGTCAGATTTCAACTTCAGGGTTTTGTTTGCCACTTAGGAGCCCTGTGATTCTGGACAAATCACCTAACTCTGGTGCTTCCGTTTGCTTATAGAGTTGTTGAGAGTAGATGAGATAACATGAAAAGCACCAGGTCAGGCACACAAGTCATTGTTGTCGTCGTCTTCTTTTCTCTCAATTGTTGAAAACTCATAGAAGCGTTTTTTAGAATTTTAGTAGTTTGCAGGAATTGTTTAAAATTTTATTTTAGGCACATTTAAGGCCTGCGTTCATAACTCTGCCATTCTCTTTTTGCCATTTGAAGGAAGAGCCTAGACTGGATGTTTTGATCAACAATGCAGGCATCTTCCAGTGCCCGTATATGAAAACTGAAGATGGGTTTGAGATGCAGTTTGGAGTGAACCATCTGGGGCACTTTCTACTCACCAATCTTCTCCTTGGACTCCTTAAAAGTTCAGCTCCCAGCAGGATTGTGGTAGTTACCTCCAAACTTTATAAATACGGAGACATCAACTTTGAAGACTTGAACAGTGAACAAAACTATAATAAAAGCTTCTGTTATAGTCGGAGCAAACTGGCTAACATCCTTTTTACCAGAGAACTAGCCCGCCGCTTAGAAGGCACAAATGTCACTGTCAATGTGTTACACCCTGGCATGGTGCGGACCAACCTGGGGAGGCACATACACATCCCACTGTTAGTCAAACCACTTTTCAATTTGGTGACATGGGCTTTTTTCAAAACTCCGCTAGAAGGTGCCCAGACTTCGATTTATTTAGCCTCTTCCCCTGAGGTAGAAGGTGTGTCAGGAAAGTACTTTGGGGACTGTAAAGAGGAAGAACTATTGCCCAAAGCTATGGATGAATCTGTTGCAGGAAAACTCTGGGATGTCAGTGAAGTAATGGTTGGCATATTAAAATAGGAACAAGGAGTGGAAGAGAGCTGTTTGTAAGACTGGATGTCAGCTCTGTCATTTTAGGTTTTTTTTTTTTTTTTGACTACTCCACGTGGCTTGCGGGATCTTAATTCCCCAACCAGGGATCTAACCGGGGCTCCCAGCAGTGGAAGCGTGGAGTCCTAACCACTGGACTGTTAGGGAATTCCCTGGATGTCAGCTCTATCTTTGATCAGGAATGGTGTGGCTTGGGCACTTGCTACTGGAAGATGCAATTTTGGTTTTACCATAGTACTGCTAAGAGGTACCGAGAGATATTTTGAAGTTACTAAAAAGTTATTTTTTGGAGAACATAAAATTTCAGAAAAGATGTTTTAAATATATATAATAAGCATATCAATGATTCTAATGAGTGATATGGTTATAATATATTTTAAAATTATAATTGAACAGCATGGATTACAAATATTAAAGAATTCAGGGACTTGAAATAGATACGTTGAGAAGTTTTTCAAGTATCTTTGAGTTTTATGGTATGTTTAAAGTGTTAAGTGTTTTAATGATAATACTGGCTTTTGTGGGGAAATAATATGCATGGTGTGAATGCACAATTCTTACTTGGAATAAATTTACTGATGCAAATTCTTATTTGTGTATTCCTTTAGAAGTTTCTCTGAAATTAGTCCTTTATCATCTCATTAGCCTCTACTGATCTTGGTATGCCCAGTGCCTTTTCTTCCCACATATCTTGCGCACTGCTTTAAGAAGTAGTATTTCTAAAATCCAAATCTGTGTCACAGTGTCATGTCCCTGCTTAAAAACTTGTGGTGGTTTCCAGTTGCCCATAACTGGGTTTCCAGCCTTTTTTCTTTCTTTTTTAAGCTGCAGAATGTTTTTCTTCAAGAGAAGTCTTATTCAAATGTAGAAGCTGGATGGGTATAATAGATCATAGCAATGCTGTGAGGATGGAGTCTTCCAAGGCTATTTCTGAAGGGACTTTGTGCAATTCAGTAGTTTATAAACCATTTCTATTTAAACATTTTAGTATATTTTTGAGACTCCCCATGAACTGGCCACATGCTTACCTTGTACTCTTACACTCAGTGCTGTCCAGTAGAACTTTCTGCAATGATGGAAATAATTCTGTCTGCACTGTCCAATATGGTAGACTCTAGACACCTGTGTTTATTGAGTACTTGAAATGTGACTGAGAACTGATTTTCTAATATTACTTAAGGTCAATTTAAATTTAAATAGGCTTAGTTACTAACGTCTTAGACAGTATATCTCTACTCCTTTCATTGTATAACCCAGTCCTCAATATGGACCAATCACCCACCTGCCTCTGGGCCTTTCCTTATATTGTTCTTTCAATCTGGAATATCCTTCTCTTTTTTACTGGGAATATTCCTTAGCCTTTAACATTCCCTTCAAGTGTGTTCCTTTCCTTAATATCTGTAGGAGGATCCAATTCTCACTCTACTTATTTTTCATTGATCTTGGCAGATTTACTAGGAATTTAGTGCACTAATTATTTGTTCACAGCTCTAGCTAGACAATTGCAATAGGAATTATCCAAGGATAGATTATATTCTTACTAGTTTTCCTTCCTCAAGAGTGAGATACAGTACCTGACACAGTAAATACTAATGTGTGAATAAATAATAAGTCAATGGTGGTATACATAAAAATCATTGAGTAAGTAGGAATATTGTAGGCATCAATAGTAATTTTAAGTATTTGTTTTAACCATCTCATAATATTGACAAAAGGAATTATGACTGTAAAGGATAGACAACTACACAGAATTTAATGGCCATTTTGGTCAGGAGTAGTCCTTGGTTGGTAATTATTTTTAAGACTGTAATATCTGGTTACCAGTATCAGTTCTTTCTAAGAATGGCAGGATCTTGGCAAATGGTATAGAAGGTCTGTTTTCTATTAGAGCATTGGGTTGTGAATATGAGAAACACTTAGTGTTTGTATCATCACAGGTGTGTCTTTGCAGGTGTAGTCATTATAGCTGCATCATATTCTTTGAAACTTATTTTTAAAAAATAATCCTACAAAGAGACCTGCTGAATTTAGAAATATGGGCAGGAAATACATCAGAATGCAACCTGGAAAAATGGAAGCTAATAAATCTGTCCTACACCTCGACTTCATTAAAAAGGAGCCTTTTTTTTTTTTTTTTTCATTTAATACCATCTTTTCTGGCTGCATTTTGATACCTGATGCTTTTCAGGGGATTTGGGCCTTTTGTGAGAGTTGAGCCTTTCAGAGTTCTTGTTTGTGGCACCATAATAAAATAGGATATATTAATTTATCATGATGGAAAACTAGAAACTAGAAAACTAGAAACTTATCTGGAAACACTACCTATTAAGGTAAAACGAGCTGCCATTTGGAAGAGGTCCTTCCCACTCAGTGTTTGGTGGAATCGAGGGCTAATCGCTGTCGTATAACTAGTTAGATTTTGAGGATTATTTAAACCCTTTGCTTCTCCCTCCTTTCCCCTTTCTGCTGACTTCTATTTCACTGGGCAAGGAAATAAGAAAAAGGCAATTCTGTTACTTTGATACTCTTGCCTCTAGCAAAATATTGTTAAGAAAGAAGCATGTAATGTGCCAGATAATGGAACAATTGAGTTGGAAACCCATTTTCATGTTGGTTACTGACAATCTTTGGAAATACTGACTTCTATTTCAAGCAGGTTTTTCTGAAAATGAGTGAGATTTCTGGGTCCTCTGCCTCAACTTCACTCAGAGTAGCTATTTTATATAGTGGGGTTCTAAGTAGCATTTAATTGGGAAAGTGATCTCACTGCTTAAATATACCACCACATTGGGTTTGATGAACAACTCTACTGTTTAATTCTCTCTGTGACCTTGGCAAGTTACTTAACCTCTCTGAGCTTCTGTTTTCTTGGCTCTATCATTGAGACATGAATGCTAGCTTTAATGGATTGTTCAGTGAAGAGGCCGACAAAGAGTTTAACAAAATACCTGCCACATGTTCATTTCCTCTTCCCTATGTACCTTATCATTATACTATTATTAGTAATAGTAATTAGGTGAGTACACATAATGGGGGAAAAACCTCTAAACCAAGAGTCAGCAACCTTTTTTTAAAAAGGCTACATTGTAAATACTTAAGGTTATTAAGCCATATGCAGATATTCTTCTTCTGTTACATATTCTTTTTTAACAATCTGTTAAAAATATGAAAAATTCTTGGATCACAAAGGCCATACTATTTACTTATGCAACACCCCAATGTATTCACTAATTTGTCTTTTGATATGGACCATTTTTAAAGTCTTGATTGAATTTGCTATAATATTGCTTGTTTTATGTTTTGGTTTTTTGGTCATGAGGCATATGGGATCTTAGTTCCCCAATCAGGGATCGAACCCACACCCCCTGCATTGGAAGGTAGAGTCTTAACCACTGGACCACCAGGGAAGTGCCCACTCATTTGTCTTTAAGACACCTTGTAAGGCACAGTTCTCATGTACACTGTTACTCCTATTAATAAGTCTCCTATTGTTTCTCCTAATCATTTCTAATCTCCTGTGACTATTTGCATGCGGACCCAGGAAGTGTAAAGAGTGTATTCTTCAAATCTCTCTCCAGCTGTAGATTCTGGTGTGAGGAATAGCAGTTATCTGCCTCCAGCTTCCTCTCTCACAAACCTGCGGCGCCTGGCCAGAGATCTAAGAGAACCTATATTTGAATATTTAATTGATTCCAAATGTGCTAAGGAACACTGCAGAGAAGACACGTTACTAATCACTCTTCAGGAGCTTGGCCCCTACAGAAACAGCTTCAGATGTTTCCCAAACCTTCTCTGGACAATAGGGAGTTAAATTAGTTACAGGTTACCATGGAGGAAGGGAATCTACTCCTAGAGGAAAGTTAAATGGAGCCCTCAGTTTTGCACAGACACGAGGAAGAGTTTTTGCTACACTAGATGTTTAATCAAAGTACAGTAGAAGCCCTCTTACTAGCCATCATCTAACAGACTGGCTGCAATAACTGATTCTCCGTTCTGTTTGTAAAACATGGTGACTGATGCCCACAGCATGCGAATGCACTAGGCTGGCAGGCTCCCCGCTAGCGTACCTCTGGCACTTCTGCCCCCACCTATTCTGTTACATACTTAGGAAGAGTGAGT
The DNA here is from genome assembly GCF_003676395.1 of Aethalodelphis obliquidens. NCBI lineage: Eukaryota > Metazoa > Chordata > Mammalia > Artiodactyla > Delphinidae > Aethalodelphis > Aethalodelphis obliquidens. The sequence continues at coordinate 30,104,542 of NW_020837956.1, forward strand.
TTCGTACCATTCATTTACTCATTTAATAAATATTTATTGAATGCCCAGTATATGCCAGGCATTATTCCAGGCTCGCAGGACTTAGGAGGCAACAAAGGAAACCAAACCAAATCTGCATGTGTATGTTAGCTGTGCTCGTTATTAATCATACTAGAAGTTATTAATCATAATGCAAACCAATGAAATACGAATACAAAGAGAAAATGGATTTCTATGAAAAGCTGAGTGCTTTGTTAAAGCTAAATGAAGGTGAATCACTAGAAACTTACTGTTGAATAACGTTTCAAAACAACTGTCAAATACTAAAAATAAATATTATAAAAATCTAAAAGTTGTCTGTATTAAGTGCTTTGCAAGTGGCTTTAAATTTTGACCCCATTTTAAAGACTCAGAAAAACAAAAGACAAGTCCTTAGCTTTATATCAGAAGTTGGGAAATGAATGGACACGTTATATGTTTTAAGTTCAAATAATAATGTTGTGGTGCATATGATTCATCTTTACAATTTCTTTCTTTAATCAACTTTTCATGTGACCCACCAATTTCAAAGAAGAGGACTTCTATTGTATAAAGTAGAGCTATCACTGACATGTCAGAAAAGTTTCAGTTTGGAGGAACTGGAAATAAATGTATCTGTGTAGTGAATCACATTCACCCAAAGCCTTCTAATCTAAATTTGGGAATATGTTTTATTTTTTTTTAATGTCCCAATATATTTATTATTTGATGTATTTTGTCCTGAATGTCTTTTGCAGCCTAAGACTTATTTTCATCAACTGTTTGCTTCAGTCTCTCATTTAAAGCTCCTACTCATTGTGTTAAACAGATAAATTCTTGAACACTTAGCAGTTATTTTTCAGCATGTCATTTTATCATTAGAAGTTGCCATGTTACATATGATGTATTACAGCTTGATCTGTCCTAAGTTGCAGGTCTTAAAGTCTATTTTCAAACTTCCTTTATAAATTCTAACTTAAAATACTTGTACCTTTATTTATTTATTTATTTTGTATACTCCATAGATCTGGACAGTTATCCAGTTATTAGCAGAATGGCTCTAAATCCTAATGGCATCTTTTTTGCTACTATGTGAGCTGTAAGTTGAGTTAGTAAATAGAAGTTTCAATTGTAAATATACTCCACAGATTTTTATCTGTGCAGACCTACACACAGTGTTGGCATTTTAGGTATATCTGGAAGTTATACACATGGTTTGAGGAAACGCTGAGCAGGAAGAAATGTATAATCATTATTAGTTTGTGAAAAAAGCAAAGCAAGTTTCTGCCACCAACCCATGAAAGCACAGGAAATGGCTTCGTGTAGTAGGTGTTCGAGTCTAAGCATTCTGTTGACAGAAGTGGGTTCTACCCAGGGATTTTGTGTTAATGTAATCAAACACTTCAGCGCTGCAGCCTAGCAAGCTCAAGTCCACCCACCTCAGAGTTTATCTTTAGCTCATCTGGAAGAGTTTATTTTAAACATTGAACATTGTTTGCTGCTGTTGAAATGAAAGTGAGAGAGTTACAAGCTTTCTTCCACTGCCATCTGGCAGATTTACTGACGGATCAGGTTCTCTAATCCATGCAGCCCCGTGTGTGGGAGCTATTGTCTCTGTGTTGATCATGCAGCTGGCTTGGCTGAACTTTCAAAAGCTCACACAAAGCTATCAAGAGCCATCCTATAGATAAATGAAGCTGGGGGCGTTACAAAAGTCACTGTATACTTTTCGTTTTTCTCTGAGCCCACATTTTTTACTCTATAGTTCCCTGTGAACTGGAAAAGAGGATAACTAGATTTGAATACTTTGAAAAAATAATTGAAGTTGCAAAAAAGTGACTATACTTAAATTAGAAAATTATGGCAAAGTGGAAAGGAAAGGAGCAGCAGATTTTGGGGAGAGGTCTGTATCTCATTAAAGTAAATGTGGGATGCGAGAAGTCAAATAAGAGTGTTCTTTTCAATGGGGATTTACCTTTCTAGTTTTCCACACTATGTGTGATACGGGGACGTTCAATGATACACACCCATTACATAGTTAACCGTTAGTTGTAGCCTCCACGGGTATGAAACTATACAGGATCTCACACAGGACATCACGCCAAGTATAGCTTACAGCTAACTCCAGGGCACAATTTTGATCATACCCACAAGTGCATACACAAGCATCAAGAGATTAAATACGAGTAAGTGGGCTGTGTGCAAGATAAGATACCTTCAAATAAAACGTATTAAGTTTGTAGGAACATAAGACAAATAGAACCAATGATATTTTGGATGTGGTCAACTGCCATTCAGTTTTCTTTGCTACCTACATCTGGAGCACCCTTTTTATCTTGCATATGCTGGAGAGTTTTAAAACAATAAACAAAAATCTACATTGCCTATGTTCTGGATGAAAACCAGTTTCCAACATGTAGATGCCCCTAGAGTGAGATTTTGAAGAGGGAATCGAAAAGGAAGACTTCTTCCTAGTGTTTCTGACTATTTTCTGCTGGCAAGAAAGGTTGTGGGTACAGAGTGGTTTCTTTTTGTTTAGTTTGGTGGGTTTTTTTTTTTTTTTTTTGGTTTTCTGTTTTTTGGTTTTTTGTTTTTTGATAACAAGAGGCAATTGGGGTAGACCTGACAATTCTGTGTCCATCCACTTCTTAATGGGTATTGAGAGGAGGTTACAATGGTGGTGGCCTCCTAATCCCAGTTTCCTGATCCCTGGCTCATAGCTGTGGTGCTGTGTGTTGTAACTCAGTATTTCCATCGCACCGTCCAGATTCCCACCTTCCTGATCGTGGCAAAGGCAGTCACTTCCCCTTGCAGGTCAGTTCTGTTGTATTTCTGGAGTCATTCCTGTGAATATAATCTATCCCACTTTTCCAGCCCTTCCCATTATTTTGTAGACACCTAGTTTACTATAATCTATCTTGTTCTCCTTAAAATACTGTATCTGGGATGGATTTTGTTTCCTATAAAGAAAACAGACCACCAGGATTACTGACCAGAGAGAAGAAACGTAAATTTGTAAATAAAAATCACCTTGAAAATGAGCAAGTGAAGGCATATATAGAAGACATGAAGAAATTGAATATTACAGCTTGAAAGGGACGGAGCTGATGAAAGAGAGGCAGCCAACATGGCATGCCTTTGGTGAAATCAATAGTATGTTGTTTGGGCCTTAGCTTAGCAGCCTCAGATATTTGAATTTGTCAAAATGTCAGTTGATAATGAAAAACCACCAAAGGAACTGGAAATCTCTTTCCTTTGGGTAGCATTTTGTACCCAAGTGAGGAAATCCATTTGGGGAGCCAAATTATAATCAGAATCTTGATTTGTTATTATAGAATCAGAGGAGAGGAAGTTAATTCTGAGGCTGAATATTTGATGACATTAGCGGTGGTACCTGCATAAGCAGGAGATGTATGCTCCGGATGGACGTGGATCTTAATGTGGGCCTTGTAAGCATGTGTTCTGTTGTTGCTGACTATGCTGCCTTCCGATTGACTTTTTTTTCCTTTTTTTAAATATCTGTTTATCATCTAAATATTGCTAGTCAGGCTCAGGAGACATTTTTGCCTCCAGTGTACCTCACAGAGAGGTAGAAAAGGGACCAAGTGAATTAGCCACATTCAAAGACACAGATAGGGGTAGAGGAATATATTATTCATAGTTGGAAAGACGGTCAGTTAAGAGAATATCTGAGAATCATTCCTAATATGAGATTTCAGGTGAATGGATGAATTTATCACAGCTGTTTTCCATTTAAGAAAAAAGTAATAAATACTGGGCTTCCTTTAGCAGGCAATTTGATTAAGATTGTAGAATGACTTATAATGGATAATCCTGCATAAGTGTTTGGGATAGTGTGAACTGATTAAAAAGACATTCATAACTGAAACCCTGGCTACCCTAGGAATATTTATTTCTATTTATCTGCTGCAAATCAAATCAGAGAAGTAAAGGTGAGAGGGGATTCAAAAGCTAGATGTGAGTTTTCAAGAAACAGACTATACTGCCTTGAAGGCAGGGACATGTTTGAACATTCCCACTTCCTGCTAACATCTGGCACAGGGGCTATATTATATCTATTATTCACAAGATATTAGGTTGATTATTTAATTAGTTAATTAATGACCTAAAAACTAAGCAGTCTACCACGCTATCGATAGCCGGGGTAGATGGAGCTGACTTAACCAGCCTGGAGGATGGTCTCTTCCTACACCTTAGAGAATGACTTCAACCTTGACAGGGAAAAGAAGGCCCTTCTGGCTTGTGAAAGTAATGCTGGATTTTCCTACACACTCTTATGCAAAACATGGAATGATAAGCATGAAAGCCCTGAGTAAGTGTGTCATCATTTTTGACAACTGCAGTCAGTGGTAATTTGGAATTAATAGGAGAGAAGCTAGAATATCAACAAAGAAGGCTCACAGACGAAAAAGAATTAATCTTGCCACAACTTCCCCTGGAAGCTTCTATAGAGTTTAAATTATTGACTGCTGCCTTCCAGTTTTTTCTGCAGTCCTGTGTATTCTAGTAAACAATCTGCCTTCAGTTGATTAGATATGATCTTCCAGAGACAACACAATTAATTCTGCCATAACCAGTATGTATTTACTCTGCCTCATAATCAATTTTCAAATAAGTATATATGTATAAAAAAATTAAAGGACTTATTTTCTTTTTAAAGAATGCCACATTTTTGCAAATTCCTAAGACCATGGGTCATAAATTAATAGGACAAATTAGGAGAAAGTTCTTTCTAGAATAATAATAGTTACTATTTATGTGAGATATTTTACGTGTATTATCTCTGATCCTTGTAACAACACTGCAGGGTATTTCTGTTCCTGAGCCTAGTGACTTGCCTGAAGCCTGATGAGCTCATCATTTGAACCAAAATTTTTCAGATTTTAGAGACTCTGACTCCTTCCATTGTGCCAGTGTACACTTCTTTTAGTGAACTAAAATAATGTACACAGAAAAAGTTAAAATCTTCTCTAAAATAAAAAAAAGTAGATATTTAACTCTCCTATTTATAATGATTATTATTCACAATTTTCCCTTTAGTATATTCATTTTCTAGAGGAGATAATATTTGAAATAAGATTTTTTTTCTGCCTGTTAGGTCAAGAATGTGTTGAAAAAAATTTTTTCATTGACTACTATATTTAGTTTCTCTGTCAACACCAGTTAATTGAAAAGGTTTCTGCATAATATCCCCAAGTGTAAATTATTTATCAGGGTGGTTAAATAACCCAGTGCCCAGTCCAGAGTGTTGGTTTTCTGCCAGAGGGAAATATATCATCTTTCATGGGTTTTGAGAAATTGCACAAACAATGAAGATGTCTGACTTAAATCATAGTACAATGATCAAAAGAACCATATTACTGTACTTTATAGTAAATGCATCCATTTCTTTTGAAATACAACAGTTTTAACTCTCCAACATCTGTCGAGAATTCAGAGAGATTAAACACATCCTATTAGTGAAAACCCACTAATTAAAGATTCCTAATACTTAGGATAGTTTTCCCACTATGTAACTGATAACACACATGATACATCAATATTATTTCATGTAAAATTTTCTAAATAAAATGGGAGGTGACAGAGAAAAGATTTTTTGTGTGTTTCTTTTTCAGAATAATTATGTCAGGGAACATTGGTTTCTGGAATTGGCAGGCTAGGTTATTTGGACCCATTTTTATTTAAGGACATCTAACAATTCTGATGAAAATAGAAAAAAATAAATTTTCTCAAAAACACCAAAATGCTGACAAGATGGTGAGAAATTCTTGATCAAGATCATGCAAACACGAAGGTAAGAATCCTAAAAGTTAAGGGAGAAGGCAAAATTACTTTGTCATAGAGAACATTTGTTTCCCTACAAGAAACAGCGAGTATAAAATTTTTTTGACTACTTAGAAGCCTAGAAACTGAAGGAGGCTAGAAATGAAAGCCTGAACAAAATCTGGGATTGATAGGCACCCACACAAACTCACATTAAGCTGGGATTCTGAACGACTACACACTCAAGGTAAGGGTGAGCAAGAATTAACGTTATATTATATTCCCAACTATCCCATGTAACAGGGGAGTTGTCTTAAGGTTGAGAAGAAGAGGGAACATAAAAAAGAAGAGAAAACCTATCCCTGGAAGGCTATAAACTAACCCCTGGCCCCCATGCATAAGTGAAAATTGATTTCACCAGGACAATACAAGAAAACTCAAACCATCAATTTGGTCTAAAATTGTTAGGGACTGGTAATACCCTAGATGACCAGCAGGAAAAAAAAAAAAAAAATTCAAATCCTCTTTAGAGGAAGGTACCTTCATAAAAGGGCTTGGACAACCTCCTAAGTAAGTTTTTCAAAGGTAATGATTAGCACTAACGTTACAAGTACAGGTACCACGAGTGAGAGTCATCAGCACTGATGCCAAAATACCAGATATGGAAATTATCAGACTTGGATGATAGACCCACTATACTTACTGTGTATAAAGAAATAAAAATGAGCTTGAAAATTTCAGCAGGGAGCAAAAAAATATAAAAGCAACAAATTTTGGAATGATATGGGACTTGGACTTCCAGAGGTGGAAATTACTATAACTGAAATTAAAAGTTCAGAGTGTGGGGCTTCCCTGGTGGTGCAGTGGTTGAGAGTCCGCCTGCCAATGCAGGGGACCCCCGTCTGGGAGGATCCCACGTGCCGCGGAGCGGCTGGGCCCGTGAGCCATGGCCGCTGAGCCTGCGCGTCCGGAGCCTGCGCTCCGCAATGGGAGAGGCCACAGCAGCGAGAGGCCCGCGTACCAGAAAAATAAATAAATAAATAAATAAAACAAAAAAACAAAAGTTCAGAGTGTGCATTTGGCTGCAGATTGAACATGACAGAAGAGGGAAGTAATGAGCCAAAGGGACAATAAGAAGGAACCATCCAGAATGCTGTGAAGAGAGATGCAAAAATGGAAATTTTAGGTGAGAAATTAATAAATGTGGTATAGAATAAAAATATATAATATATACTTTTGGAGTTATAGAAAGAAAACAAAGAGAGAATAAGGACAGAGGCAATATTTGAAGAGAAAATGAGAGGGAGTTTTCCAGAACTGATGAAAAACAATAATCCACATCTCCAACACGCCAAATTTTAATCAGGAATATTACAAAGGTGAACATTGAAAACATACATCCATGCAAAAACCCTGCACAGATATTTATAGCAGCTTTATTCATAAGTGCAAAACTTGGAAACAACCAATATGTACCTCAGTTAGGTAAACAAAAATAATTGTCTGTGGTATTTCCAGACAATGGAATATTAGTCATCACTAAAAAGAAATGAGCTGTCAAGCCATGAGAACACATGGAAGAATCTTAAATGCATATTGCTAAGTTAAATAAGCCCATCTTAAATGGCTACATGTTGTATGATTCCAACTATATGACATTCTGGAAAAGGCAAAACTATGAAGACAGTAGAGATTAGCAGTTAACAGGGTTAAGACAGAAGGGAGGGATGAATAAGGAGAGCACAGAGGATTTTTAGGGCAGTGAAACTATTCTGTGTGATACTATAATGGTGGATATATGTCACTGTACATTTGTCAATATCCATAGAATGTACAATACTGAGTGAACCCTATATTTTAATAAAAAAGCATTTGTAACTAGATACATCATAAAGAAACTGCAGAAAACAGAAGTCAAAGAGAGGATATTAAAAGCTACAGTGAAATTGCCTTTAAAAGCAAGATTGATGGACAGCCGACTTATCACCAGAAGTAGTATATGTAAGCCAGAAGACAGTAATATGCTAAATGAAAATAACTACCAACCCAGAATTCTATACCCAATCAAAATATATATCCAGGATGGATGTAAAATAAAAATCTTAACAAACATACCAAAACGGAGAGAACTGGCCACTATTGAACCACATCAAAGGGCGTCTTATTTTTTTTCCTATTTATTGCTGCACTTTATTTTTGCAATTGATCTTAATACTAGAGTTAATAATCTTAATAATAATAATCTTAATAATAATAATAATCTTAATAATAATCTTAATAATAGAGTTAATACCTAACACTAAGTTAAAATATAGCGATATAAATTGTGGTTGCTCATAGATTTTTTTTAGAATATTTCATATTATATATATATACACATATATATCATTGAAGAATAGTTGATTTACAATGTGTTAGCTTCTGGTGTACAGCAAAGTGATTCAGTTATATATATACATAATATAATATTATAATTATTATATATACACTTCTTTTTCCTATTCTTTTCCATTATGGTTTATTGCAGGATATTGAATATCATTCCCTGTGCTATACAATAGGACCTTGTTGTTTATCCATGTTATATGTAATAGTTTGCATCTGTTAATCCCAAATTCCCAATCCAACCCTCCCCAAAGGGCATTTTAAATGATTCACTTTAGACACATGGAAAGTAATTCCAAACAGAAGTTCTGAGATACAGGAAAGAAGCAAGAACAAAGAAAATATCGTGTAAGTATAAAGCTGACAATCATGTTAGAAAATAATAATTGTATAAACATTTACTATTTATAAATAATAATGTATATAAAATAACAATGTAAGACAATAGATTTATACCTGATAATATTTAGATAGAAATCAGGAAGGAGTAAATTGAGTTCAACTGTTCTGAAGATTTTCTATTGTGCAGGGGTGAGATAAAGGTAAAGTTTGGTATTCAAACTTATTGTTAAGGATGAATGATGTGATGTAGAGTAACCATTGAAATAATTTTTAAAAGGTGTAATCTCTAAACTAGTATAGCAGAAAAAAAAGAATGATAAAAATAATGTTTCTGAAAGAAAATAAGGAAAAAATGTAGAAAATGTGGAACAAATATAGGATACAAAATAACATGGTAGAGGTAAAACAAAATGTGTAGTTATAATAAATAAAAGTGAATAAATACTTCTGTTCGAAAGATGGAGCTTTTTATACTATTTTAAAAACCCAGTGTTACAGAAATATATCTTGAAAGTAAGTATGAAGATATTAAAAACAAAAGAAAGGAAAAATATGCATCAGGAAAAGTCACCAAGTTAAAACTGGCATAACTCTGTTAAAACAAACTAACACTTAAGCTGAAAAGCACTATGTAGATAAAGAAGGTCACTTCATGATGATAAATGTTTTTAATTCACCAGGAAGATACAACAGTTTTTAAAAAAAATTTCATAAACCTAGCTATGAAATTTAAAGGTACAGAGCCTCAAAACATACAAAGCCAAAAGAAAAACGCATGTCTACAAGGGGAATGGGCATATCTACTGTCATAGTGGGATTTTTTTTTTAACACATCTATCTCAGTAATTGATTGACAAAGCCGGCCAGATGTCAGTGAGCCTGTCGAAGATTTGAACAGCAATTTGGTTAAGTGAGTTGATTTAATGGACAGATATGCAGCACTGTGCCCAACAAGAGAAGAATATATCAACTCTCAAGGACAGGCAGAAGAATGTCAAAAACTGATTTTATAGTGGGGTATGAAGCAAGTTTCAACATATCTCATGAATTTGAGAGTACATAGTGTTCCCTAATCACAACAGAGTTAAGATAAACGTCAGTAACTAAACATAGTTGGGAAACTCTCATATGTTTGAGAATCAAGAAATACACTTCTAGATTAGGGATGGATCAGATAAGAAATCAAAATAGGAATTTTAGAATATTTTTAGAAAATGATAGTGAAATAATAGCCTTGAATGAACATATTAGAAATAGAGAATAATTGGAAATCAATCAGCTATGCATTCATTTTCAGAAGTTAAAAAAAGTACAGAAAAAATTAACTCGAGTAAATAAAAAAATAAACAAATAAGGAATGTAAGAGCAGATGCTAATGAAATAGAATGCAAACATATAATAGGGTCAGCAATATTAATTCTTTGAAAAGATTTATAAAACTGGCCTATGCTTGTAAAGAAGGCACAAATAAACAAACAATATCATTCACTTGGCTAAGCTCGCTATCTCTGTGTTCAGTTGTAAAGTAAAAAAAATAAAATAAAATAAGAAGAAAAAGAAAGAAATTAGTAAAACAAACAAAAAAAGACATACTAAAAATATTATTTCTGAGATTGCACCAAACCAATAATGTCCAGTTAGGGATTATGTAGTTTATAATTAGCTGGGACCAATCTTTTCTTATAATACATCTATAAATTTATAATGTTTGTTCAAGTTAAATATATCTGACTTTCACACACATCTAAGAAGCATATCATGTATGAACACACGCGTCTAACTTTGCCTTTTGATCTCCACAATTTGTGAGGTGGGTATTCTTAGTCTGAGGAAGTTGAGGCTCAGAGACATGAGGCAGCAGGTGATTAACAGAAGGGCAGGTGGGCAGGCAGGTAGGCAGGCAGGTGGGCAGGCAGGTAGGCAGTCTCGGGCTTATGTGACTTGTCATCCTTCAACACCCCACAAACATTTAGGCCCTTCTCTCAGCAGATTGCCACGAATCTCTGTGAACACGATCCACTAAACCCTGAAATGAGATCCACCTCCTTCCTAGTTATTTTTGTTTTTTTAAAGGCTCTCAAAGATCCAGTTGAATGATTATCTACTGGTAGAACTTCAAAAACTATAAATTAAACTAGAAAGGTGGGTGGCTTCTCCTCAATCCCACCTTTCTATCCATGAACCCCAGTTACCAGGGGAAAAAAATATCTTCTTTGAAAGCACAAATTTCCAGCCTCTTCTGAATAGTGGGAAACCTTTTTCAACTGATCATCTTAAAGGGCTCCCGGAACTGCATGATAGCCCGGAATTAAATAAATTACACATGCGGTTATGAGAAAGTTAAGTACTTCTGTATCCACATCATTAGTCATCGAAATTCTTGTCGGGAGTAAGAGCCCAGCCCAACAGGTCAGCCACTTCATGTTTCCTTAGCATTTCCACTGTTTCTTAAACCCCAGCTTCTTGATTTATGACTGTACCATGGCCCCAGCCTGGGCCTAATAATGCAGCATGTACCACCCCTGATCAGAGTGACACACATATTACCTTGCACCAATTTAAGTCATCCCACATGTGGGCTCTTGCCCTTTCTTTTGCTATCTGGAAGTTCATGGAAGCAGGAGGTGATCAGTGCTGCCAGCCAAGGACCATCACTTCAACGTGAAGACTTTCAGCAAATGATTCTTACTTCTCCACTAATTTCAGCCACTCGATATTCTTGAAGTTTTTTTTGGCTGCTTCTAATTTTCCTTGAATTGGTCAACTTACTTCTACTGGGAATGCTTCCCCTTGTTCTTACCCTGCATGGGCAAGGGATTGTTTTTCACTTTCTTCATAAGGTCACTACCCATGTGACCAGCCCAGGATCAAGTGCTGCTTCTACAGGAAACCTTTCCCACCCTCACCTCCATTCAAGCCTTTAACATAGTACTGCATATTACTATAAGTAGTGTCTATGTCTACGTCAAATCCATGCATGTCTCTATGCCTGGGACATATTAGGCATCCAGAGAAATTCTGCTAACTGTTTTTGAGTGTCTGTTATATTCCAGTTACTGTGCTGGGAGCTCGGGATACACTGATTAATAAGACCGTCAGGCTACTCCCAGTCTAGCAGGTGTAGTTAAATATATGCATACAAATGGCTATAATATAAAAGGGTTGAGTCTATGATGAAGTCTATGAGCTCAAAGGACAACTAATGGTGGAGGGTGGGAAGGCTTTGGTAGAGCATGTGGTTTGGGAAGCGTGGCCTGGGAAGGGTGGGTTCCCTAGGAAGGAAGAGAGAGAAGAGTGCTATAGGCACTGCAGTGCACAGGCTGAGGCTCGGGGACGGGTCCTGGTGGGGCAGGAGAGTGGAGAATAAAGAATACCCTGGATGGATGGATGAGACAACACCAGGAAAGGTACGAAGGGCAAGTTAATGTGACTCTTTTAGACAGTGGGATGTCCTTGGAGTTTTTTTAACGGATGAATGGCAAGATTAACCTGTATTCCAGATAGATTGCAATCACAAGGACGAAGGTAGTGTTAAAGTGGGGACACTGGTGGGAAACAAACCAGGTGGGAAGCTGGTTTTCTAGTCCAACCAAGAGCTCATCAAGTGATAGCTACTTTGGAAAAATTGACAGCTCTGGGAGATTTATTGGATGTGGGAAGAGAGCAAGAGAGTAGAGGAAAGGAAGACCTTAAGTAGGATTAAAATAATTAATCTGATTCTTTGTCATTTGAATGTAGGCATCCCCTTGGCACACTCTCTCACCCAAAACAGGGACAAAGGAACCCCAATAACCCCTGGTAGACTTAAGCCAGGTCATGAGGGTCTTCTATACCCATCAAAGCAGGCCAAATAGGGACGTGGCCATTGTGGACAAATGAAAGCTCTGTCTTGCCCTGGTGCAGGACAATGTTTTCCTTTCACTTACTCATTCTTTCTTTCTTTCATTCATCAAACTTTTTCAAAGCAGCTTCATGTGACCTCAAGAAATTTGGTGGAGGAAATAGGCAGGTAGACAGGTGTTTGTGCTGAATTTTGCCCCCCTAAATTCATATGTTGAAGCCCTAGCCCCATGCAATACTGTGGAATGTAACTGTATTTGGAGATAGGGCCTTTAAAGAGGTGATTAAAGTGAGATAAGGCTATATGGGTGTTCCCTAATCCAATATGATTGGAGTTCTTATAAGAAGAGGAGGTCAGAACACAGATGACATCCACAGAGGAAAGACCTCGTGAACACAAAGTAAGAAGGCGGCTGTCTACAAGCCAAGGAGAGAGGCCTCAGCAGAAACCAAGCCTGCTGACACCTTGATCTTGGACTTCTAGCCTGCAGAACCATGAGAAGGTAAATTCCTATTGTGTGAGCCACACCATCTGTGATATTTTCTGATGGCAGCCCTGGATGACTAACACAGCAGGTAACTGCAATTTGTAGTGTTAAGAGTGTGATCAAGTCTAAACCTGGTACCATGGGGCACGAGGGGATCATGATCAATTCAGCCTGGGAGAATTAGAAGAGGAAAAACCTCCTCAAATGAGGTTTTGAAGGATGAGCAGAAGTTTTACAAACAAACATGGAAGGATGGCATTTCAGACAGAGAACTCCCTCTTTCTGTCACCTCAGTCCTTCTCTCCATATTAGTCCTCTGATCCATTTCTGAAATCTTGTTTGCCTCAGCTGACTCTCAGCCAGTCCTTGTGAACAGAAAGAGCACAAGGCCCACTCTTTCTTGAGGCTGCTGGCTCTGCTCTGCCTACCCCTGCCCGGCTTCCTCCTCAGGCAAACTGCCTTCACATTTTGCAGGACGGCTGCTGGCAACCTCCAGCACACACGGCCCAGACAACCTGGGCCCCCCCAAGCCACCCCTCACTCACAGCACACTGATCGACTCTTATGGATTGGGCCTACTTGGAGCATATACCCATTTGGGCACCCCCATAGTCAGAGAAGTGGTACTTCTCAACTGGCCAGGCCAGCTTCGGTGACAGTACCACCCCTCCTGTCAGTGCCACCTGAATCTCATGGAATGTCTTTCACACAGGAAGGAGGAGCTGTGTTGTTAGATGTAGAAGAAACATCAGGGAGGCAAAAGCAGCAGCTGCTCCTTGCAGTAGCGGTGTTATTCCTCTTTAGAGAAGGCAGACTCGGAGAGGTTAAGTGGCTTTTGAGCATCATTATCATTCATTCATTCATTCATTCAGTCATAATATCCTGAACCCTTACTGTATGTTAAGCACTGTGCTAGGTCCTTGGAATCAATTCATGAACAATACAAGCAAAGACACCCCACTAATGAAGCTTGAATTCCACTGAGAGAGGACATGAATAAAGAGTAACATTAAGAAATCAATTATATACTAAGAAGGTGATAAGGAAAAAAAACTGTAGCATATGTAGAATCCCTTTCAGGTACCTAGTGTTGCACAGGGGTGGAGGGAAATACAGAGTCATGATAATAATGGAAATGGCTAAGATTTGATCAGTGAATATTAGGTCAGGCATTCTGCTAAAGGTGTGAAGGTATTAATCTCTGAGGTTGGTATTGCTGTCTTCACTTTAAAAATGAGGAAATGGGCACAGAGAGGTTGTGTGGCTTGTCCAAGATCACACACACCTGATCGGTCTACTTCGAGCTCTGTGACGTTCCACTGCTGGGCTTCAGTGGGCTTCAAGTTGATCTGGGGGTGGGGAAGGGGACATGAGAAGACAGAATACAGTTCTAGACAATACAATATGCATCAGACACTGAAAATAGTGAAGGAAGTTTTCCAGAGTAAAGGAGAGTGCTTTGTGGGGTTTCCAGAGTAAAGGAGAGTGCTTTGTGGATGGGGTCTGTGTGTAAAGCCTTCCTGGAGAAAGTCAGAAGTGAGCTTGGCTGGAGTGTTCACCTGTTTGAAGAAGTCACCCTTGAGATTTGTAACTGCAAGACTGCTCCCTGGGTCGGATCTGTGGTGCAAAGGGCTTGAGGGAGATTTGTGGGAGACAAGCCTCGTTGTCAGCCTGAATATTGGATAATGCACAAGTTGCCTAACCTTGGCAATAAGTGGGATAGCACCCGCAACATTTAAGGAGTCCTTATCAAGTGTTGCACAGTGTTCACAGCACTTTACTTGTATTGTATAATGTCATCCTCACAGGCACCACCTGATAAGGTCATTTATTATATTTGTTATCTGTCTCTTATAACAAATTACCCCAGATCTCCATGTCTTAAAATAACATGCGTTTATTTATTCTGTGGATTAAGAATCAAGGTCCAGCTTAGCTGGGTCCTCCAGCTCAGGGTCTCTCACAAGGCTGCCATCCATTCTCAGCCAGGGTCACATTCTCTCATTCAGTTGAGCAGGGTCCACTTCAGGCTCGCTCAGTGGGTGTTAGTAGGAGTCAGTTCCTCGGTGGACATTGGCTGGAAGGCATCCTTAGTTCCTCGTCCTTTAGGTCCCTTGATATGTATCTGGTTCCTAAAGAGAGCGAGCAAGAAAGAGTGAGAGAGAGTCAGC
The DNA here is from genome assembly GCF_003676395.1 of Aethalodelphis obliquidens. Taxonomy (NCBI): domain Eukaryota; kingdom Metazoa; phylum Chordata; class Mammalia; order Artiodactyla; family Delphinidae; genus Aethalodelphis; species Aethalodelphis obliquidens. The sequence continues at coordinate 30,119,549 of NW_020837956.1, forward strand.
AAGATGGAAGTCACAGACCTTTAAAACCTAATCTCACATGCAGAAGGCCAACAGTCACATGAAAAAATGTTCAACATCGCTAGTTAGTATAGAAATACAAGTCAAAACTACAATGAGGGGGCTTCCCTGGTGGCACAGTAGTTGAGAGTCCGCCTGCCGATGCAGGGGACACGGGTTCGTGCCCCGGTCCGGGAGGATCCCACATGCCGCGGAGCGGCTGAGCCTGTGAGCCATGGCTGCTGAGCCTGCGCGTCCGGAGCCTGTGCTCCGCAACGGGAGACGCCACAGCAGTAAGAGGCCCGCGTACCGCAAAAAAAACCCCAAAAAACTACGATGAGGTATCACCTCATACTGGTCAGAAAGGCCATCATCAAAAAGTCTATAAATAATAAATGATGGAGAGGGTGTGGAGAAAAGGGAACCCACCTACACTTTTGGCGGGAATGTAAATTGGTGCAGCCGCGATGGAGAACAGTATGATGTTTCCTTAAAAAACTAAAACTAGAGCCACCATATGATCCCAGCAATCCCACTCCTGGTCATATGTCTGGAGAAAACCATAATTCAAAAAGATACATGCACCCCAATGTTCACTGCAGCGCTATTTACAATAGCCAAGACATGGAAGCAACCTAAATGTCCATTGACAGATGAATGGATAAAGAAGACGTGGTACCTATATATAGTGGAATATTACTCAGCCATAAGAAAGAATGAAATAATGCCATTTGCAGCAAAATTGATGGACCTAGAGTTTATCATACTAAGTGAAGTAAACCAGAGGAATACAAATATCGCATAATATAGCTTATATGTGGAATCTACAAAAAAAAATAAGATTATATAAGCTGTTTGTTTCTGCAGTGATGGCTTAATTTCTCTTGGATATTGGGAACAATAGTTATACTATGCTATTTATTTCTCAGCTCTGGATAATGCAAATTATTTGATTTATGTTACATTTCAGTGTTTCCTTTGTTATCAATCCTCCTAATGCAACCTAGCCTTCCTTATTTTTCAAGATATGAATCAGTCATGAATTTACATCTCAGTTTAATTCAGTAAAAGTCTAATCTTTAAAACAAAACAAAACAAAACCCTAATCTCAGAAGTGGCATCCTATCAGTTTTATCATATTCTAGTTATTAGAAGTGAGTCACTTGGTCCAGCCTACATTATTCAGAGAGAATTACACAAGGATGTGGAACCCAAGAGACAAAGATAACCGGGGGACATCTGAGAGGCCTGCCTATGACAAATATAACCCTCATTCCACACAAGGCGAAACTGAAACACAGAGTGTTTAGAGAACTCTCTCTAGGGTCTCAGCTAAGATGACGGAAGGAGGATGTGAACCTGGGGTATCTGAATCCAGGATGCTCGTTGTGTTAGTCAGGATGCTGTCCAGATGGCATGAGCTGTGCTCTGTGAAAGACAGACTTCCCTCGTCTTTCAGTTATTATCATTGGCAGGGGAGGGGGGTGAGCTAAACGCATCTTATTGTAACAGAGAATAATCTGTACATCTTGCCTGCTGCAACCCAGACTCGGATCAGCAATACTCGTGGCCCTGCTGGAGCAGAGGATGGTGGCCTTTGGAGGATGGGTGCGTAGAAAGAAAACACTAAATGCCCAGTTGATGCTGTCTCAGGACCTGGGACTACTTCTTACCCCTATGGGGGAACACTCTCCCTTTAGCTTCATAGAGCTCTTTCGTCTCATCCAGCCTTAGCTTGAAGCTTTCTGTGACCTCTCCACCCTGCAGTAGCACTTTCCACACCCATCACTCTTCATCTCATTTTCCTGTTTTATTTTTATAGTATTTCTTCTGATCTAAAATTATTTTATTAGTTTAATAAATAAATAAATATTGATTAATTTTGTTGATAATCTGTTCCCCCTTCCAGAACATATGATCCATGAAAATGGAGACCCAGTCTGTCTTAGTCACCCTCATGTCCCTAGCACTACATGTAGAAGGCACTCAATAAATACTTTCAGATAGATTTGCCACATATATAACAAACGAAGGATTAATCGGTATCCAGGTTGTATAAATAGATTCATGCTACACAACATAGTGATTTGATATTTCTATACATTTCAAAATGATCACCATAATAGGTCTAGTTATGATCTGTCACCATACAAAGATATTACATAATTATTGGCAATATTCCCACATTGTACATTTCATACCCATGACTCATTTATTTTGCAACTGTAAGTTTATACCTCTTTCTCTCTCACATATTTCTCTTCTCCACCCACACCCCTCCCCTCTGGCAACACCTGTTTGTTCTTTGCATCTATGATTCTGCTTCTGTTTCGTTATATTTGTTCACTTGTTTTGTTTTTTAGATTCCATATAGTAAAATCATACAGTGTTTGTCTTTCTCTGTCTGACTTATTTCCTTTAGCGTAATACCCTCTAGGTCCTTTCATGATGTTGCAAATGATGAGATTTCATTATTTTTATGGCTAAGCAATATTCCATTGTGTGTGTACTTCTTCTTTATCCATTCATCATTTGATGGACACTTAGGTTACTTCCATATCTTGGCTATTGTAAATAATGCTGCAATGAACATTAGAGTGTCCATCTTTTCTAATTAGTGTTTTAATTTTCTTTAGATAAATACCCAGGAGTGGGACCGTTAGATTGCACGGTAGTTCTGTTTTTAATTTTTTGAGGAACTCCCATACTGCTTTACATAGAGGCTGCAGCAATTTACATTCGCACCAACAGTGCATGAGGGTTGTCTTTTCTCCATGTCCTTGTCAACTTTTGTTTTTTGTTGTCCCTTTGAAAACAGCCATTATGACAGGTGTGAGTTGATCTCTCTAACACAGTGTTGTAGGTCAATTGTACTTCAAAAACAAATGAGCAGACAAAAAAACTCAAAGAAAAAGAGATCAGATTTGCGGTTACCAGAGGCAGAGGGTGGGGGGAAGGGCAATTGGATGAAAGCAGTCAAAAGGTACAAAGTTCCAGTTAAAAGATGAATAAGTACTAGGGGTGTCATGTACAGCATGACAAATATAATGGACACTGCTGGATGTTATATATGAAAGTTGATAAGAGAGTAAATAAGAGTTGTCATCACAAGGAAAAAAACATTTTTATATTTCTTTAATTGAATATCTATGTGAGTTGATGGACATTTACTAAAGTTATAATGGCAATCCTTTCATGATGTATGTAAGTCAAATCATTATGCTGTACACCTTAAATGTTACAGTGCTATATGTCAATTATATGTCAGTAAAACCAGAAGAAAAAAATAGATTCATAAGGAAGAGCCAAAAACTCATTCAAAAAATTGACCAGGGATGTGAACAGGCGTTTCCAGAAGTAGAACCCTGAAGTGAAATGAACTTGAGAACCCCACTCATAAGAAGATATAAACCCATTTCCATGTGATGAGCAGAAATTAAATGGCTTCACAATTATCAAAGATAGTGGTAAACAGAAACACTCATACACTGCTGGGGGAAACGTAAAGGTGGATCAACTACTGTGGAAAGAAGATTGGCAATAAGTAATGAAATTACAAATAAGCATCCTCTCTGGCTCTGCAATTCCACTTCCAGATGTATATTCTAGAGGAATTCTGAAAGATGTGCACAAGAAAACACATCCAAGAATATTCATTGCAGCATTATTTTGAACAGTGAAAATTGGAAAACTCCCAAATATCCATCTATAAATAAATACAATGTACTGTGTATGTAAATTCTATTCATCTGCTAAAAGGCAGGGCCCAGATCTATATATACAAATCTCAAAAACATATGTCATCTTCCACTTTTGGTTATGCACAGTAGCTCTAGCAAACCATTGTTCTAGCCGAGAACAATAAGACAAGTAGATAAAATAAAAGTCAGTAGAAAGCTACTGTAACAGCCAAGATTTATGGGGCTAGGTTGTGTGCACAGTTTTTGACACTGCTTTGATCTGGTGCATTTGCCAATTGAGAGAGTCTGCAAAGCCTGGCAAAGAATAGTTGCTAAGAGGCTGCGGAGATAAACACTGGAGTTCAGAACTGCCAAAGCAGCCAGGACTCAAGGGCCCACAATTCTAGAGAAACTAGAGACACAGGGAAATGACACAATATTCAATAGGAGCTTGACCATAAAGAAACTGACATTATAGTATTGTCATGGGAACAGAATAAAATAAATGTGCCTAACATGATGACTTCTTGGCAATGATCTCCCCTGAAAGAAGCAATGGGGTGTGTCAAATGTGCAAAGAATATAAGCCTGGTGGATCTTTAGATGATATGTTGCTGAGTAAATCATATATAAAATTGTCCAGAAGCGAGAGTGGTGAGTTTTAATCCTGATTCTAGTATTTTTCCTCCACTCCCTTCTCTGAACTTCCACAGTATTTTGTATATTTTATAATACAGTAGAAAGGTAGATGAACTCAAACATAGTACACAAAATGACAAAAATTCAAAATTACTCAAATCTCCAAAATTTATAAAAATTGAGAATTGCCTAATGATCAATAGTGCTAAATTTTCACTATTGTTCCATGGCAATGCTCTATTCGTCAGCACACACAAATCCTTAAACTGTCCATTCTGTTGTTCACCCAAGCAAGTAGGGTGGAACACTCTTTCTGCTATTTCTTTAATTACTCAGTGCTCTTATAATATAAGCATTTTTTCTATATCTTATGTCAATGCTATCCAGGGGTACAGTAAGTGGCAAGGATAGTGCTTTTGCTGAGAAACATTCCTGAGAATAAAAACATAACAAAATAGATTTAGATGTGATAAAATACTATGAAACTTGTCAAATATCTGCCAGGATAACTCAAGCAGTTGATTTAGAGTTGATTTAGGAAAACATTAGAGATAACCTCAAGGAAAAGACAATTAACAAACTTCTCTTAGTTTCCTGAAAATCTTTATTTATATATTATGCGTTTATTGTTTTAAAAGTAAATTTAAAAGCAAAAACAAATTACTTATTTTACAGTATGGATAAATTTGTAAGTCTCAAAAACGTATCCTTTCTTCTTTTTGCCTATAAGAAAATTAGTTTGGACTACTCACATCTGTAATTGTGGGAAGTCTCCAGTAACAGATCACTTGTATAGAAAGGGGTCACCCTGTACTGACCACCATGTTGGTTCTTGTATCTCAGACCCACGGCTCTATGTTGATGGCTTATCTTCCACCTGGGAAGACACCCAGACAGCAGCCATCCAGGCTGCCCCATCTGTGCCCCTCCTTGTACCAGGCCCAGGACCCAAGCTGCTTTCAGGCTGGGGAGGTTTCCCAGAACTCCTATCCCTGGTCAGTCGCTGGAGGACTGTGGAGCCAGCATGTCTCCCATACCTCCCCGATTCCTCAACCCAGGCCTGGGGGACCAGCCTAAGATTGCAGGGCTCCTGATGAGGTAAATAAAACTGACTGGCTAAACCTTGAGAAGTTCAAGCCTAGGATCTCCTCGATAAGGCAGTGAAACCTCAGTGCAAACGACGGCCGTGTTCCAAGTCTTGATAATTTCAGTATGTTTCTCAAACTTTGCAGATAAGTCCAGCCTCTAGCCAGGCTCTCACGATGACCTTGAGGAAGGTCAGAATTACCCTTGGATGTGCCTTTACTTGGGGAGTCAGCCCGCAGCGCATGTGAAACGGTTTAGGCTGGGGCGGGCAGCAGGACATAAATGCAGCTAGGAGTTGGGAGCTCAGTTTTTCCCTTCAGAGCCTGTTTAACAGTTCCCCTCTTTTGGCCTTGATTTCCTCATATGCAAAATACAGGATCCACAAGATTATTTCAGAAACCCCATCTTTCTTTATGGGCATATGAAAATAAAAAGGAGCTATCCACCGTCCCCCAAAAATTGAACATAAATTTTGCAGCACACAAAACCCACAATAAGCATTCCTTCTCCTAACGCTGAGCCCTGCTACCTCGGGCTTGGAAATACGCAGAGATCTTCCCTGTACTTTCCTTTTTATGATTTGAACTTGACGGAGTCCAGAGAAAAGGAAGAAAATGTCCCCCTCTTTTGAGGACCATCTCTCTGTCTCCATGTGCTCAGCTGTAAAATGAGAATAACAATCATTACCATAAGGAAATACTTATTTCCAAGGGATATGGGGAAAGTTCATGAGATAATGGGTCCTGCAGCTTCCAGGAGGGGAGGAAGGGGGGCAGGCAGCCCCACCCCACCTTGAGGTGTAGTAACTCTTTCAGGATCAGAGGGAATTGCTCCAGGGATCAAGTTGGGAGCATTGGGGGTATGGAATGGCAGCTCAGCTTTTGTTAAACCTCCAGGGTTTTGGTCCCCTGTCCTTCCCCCCCATCTGATGGAAGATGCCAGAATCAGAGCTCCCAGGGCCTCCTGCCTGGACAGTCCTCTCGTGAGCAATATTCTGGAAGACATGCTACGTGGGCATTTTCTCCCAGTAAAGCTGCTTGTGAATTTGTATTAAAAGAGCCAAATTTCTTAAACTAGAATTGCATCTCATTGCCCTCCAGTCATTTCAGGGCACCCAGGCCAGTGTTGGGAGAAGCTTGTTTTATTTTTAGATGTGGATACTGCCTTCCTTTTCACCAAGGAGAACTGGAATCCTTTTGGCCTGTGGCCACACAGATGTCCTCAGGGCCTCACCATCTCTGTACTTTATCAGCTCACACCTGAATCATTGCATTAGCCCTTCTCCAGGACTCTCTGATCCTCAACGCTCATTCCTCCCTGTGTGCCCTACCAGCCCCAAACACCAGCACCCTGCAGCACCTCCCAATTCAGAGAATCAGCTCACCTTTACTTCTGTTTTCCTCGGGGCGTGTACTGCGCTAGGGCTTTCAAATACAACATTTTGCTTTCTCACCATAATGAACTTTGGAGGGAGGTAGATACTCCTATGATTGCTCCTATCTTAAAAATTAGAAAACTGAGGTGGTTTGCCCCAACTCAGAGCACTATAGATGCCAAGACAAGAACTGAAATGAATCTAAACCCAGTGCTCTGTGTCTGCTTTATGGCTTTCCTTCTCAGTGTTTCTCAGCCTCTACTCAGCACCAGAATTACCTGTGGAAGATTAAAAAGATGATAGTAATTGCCCCAACCCATTCCTTGAGATTCTGATTCACTAGGTCTAGGGACTGGGGATATGTATTTTCAAAACGGTGATACCATGGTTCACCCCAAGTTGAAAAACCAATTAGGTAAAGACCTAACTGTCCTTTCTAGCTCCACCTCCCATCTCGTCCCAACATCAACCTTGGGTCAGGCTAGGCTGGTCAGTTCACTGTGTTCTGGATTTCCCTCAATCTATCTGGCCTCTGCTCCTTGGTTACTGTGGTTACTGCCTAGAATGCCCCTCCAGGTCCTCTCTGCCAACTTAAGAATTCTCCTTCCAGGGCTCCAATCAATCCTGCTCCTTCCGGTAAACCTACCATGAATATACCAGGTCACGGGGATCAGCCCTGCGTGGAGTCTTTAGTGCACTTGCACACTGAATGGCCTTGTGTTGCTACAGATCTGTTTTATAGGTTACTCTGTGGCTGCAGAGGGACTGCAGGAGGCACAGAGAGAATGTGTGTGATGAGACACAATATCAGAGCATTCAAGGTCAAGGGTTTTGGGTCTCAGCTCTGGGTCTACCAACCGTAGGCTACGTGAGCAGAGCACGGTTTCCTTATTGTTTGTTCTGTCTTTGAGCTTCAGCTACCGTCATCATAAAAAGGAGATCCGTTACTCAACGCTCTCAAGATTATGCCTCAGAAAGCACCTGGCACCATCGCTGGCTCCTCAAAGGCTCTCAATATTTTATAGGCCTCAATCTGAGAAGGCCAATGAAATTGGCCTCCTGTCCAATTTCATTCTCATTATACCACACGAATGCCAAGAACTGGATTTTCAGAGGAAATCGCAACTTGAAATGTGACTTCTCACATCAAAAGTCAGGAGAATCCCAGCTCTCCAAACACCTGTAAATTTCTGTTGAACAGCAGGATGAGCAAATGAAATACAATCCTGAAATTCTGTGGGAGTTACCTGGAGAGGAAGAAGAGAGGCTGAGGGCATCAGGTGAGGGGAGACAGAGGAGACTTCTGTGATTTGGAGATTGGAGGATATACCTAATAACTTGTTCCCCACCCACCGCACCCCACCCCCACCAGTATTCAGAGACAATGAAAGCAAGAGAGGTAGAACCAGAATGAAGGAGAGTAGACTTTTCGGCCTAAAGCTTAGGAGAGCCTGGTGAAGGCAGGCCTGGGTCTGCAGAGCGATGTGCTCACCCTCCTACTGCAGGGGGCATTGCTGCTTCGGGCCAGTCCTGCCTCCATGGAGGAACACGCACTGACAGCAGGGCCTCCTGATGGCCTCTAAGCCCTGGCCCAAGGGAGCAAGTAGAATCCTACAAAGTGGGGAGGGGTGGGACGGAGCCCAGTGTGCTGAGGTCCTGGTCCCCCACCCCTCTGCTCTAAGAAGAATGGGTGAAAGTTGGAGAGAAGAGCTGGAAGTGTTCTCTATCCTTTCCTTTCCCAGAGAGGATGGTGAAACCCTCCATCTTGCCTCTCCCTCTTTATGGAAATACAGGGGTGTATAAACATTTCTCTCTGAAAATGCTCATGATTATGGCAGGCAGACATGGCAGAAAAAAAATTTCAGGCAGAAGAAATTGTATGGATCAAGGCTTGACATGAGAAAATGTGGGATGTGTATGTGGAAGGGGGGTGCTCCGAGGTGCCTGAAGCTGGGGGTGCTTATAAGGAAGTGGGGGAGGATAAGAAAGATATTGCCAGATTTGGAGAGCCTCAAATTCCAGGCTTAGGAGGTTGACTTTGATCATTAGGCAGTGCAAATCCACGCATCTTATTAGAAACATAAGTCCAAGCATCTGCCTTCACCAGACTAGGAAGCAGGGCTGGGTTCTGGCAGTGAGAGCTGGCCTTGGTCACCCTAGGTGATGCAACGCTAGGTGCATCCCCCTCAGCTCCAGGATGAAATAATATCGCACATTTACCTAAAATATAACGTAGGCAACTAAGTATTGTTGAGATAGATGTAGAAAGTAAAGAAGTGCAAACAATGAATGACTGAGAGTGGGGCCCACTGCTGGGGTTTGGAGGAGGCAGAGCACAGAGAGCAGGCTATGGAGTGTCCGGCCCCAAGGCTCATCCTCTCACACCCACTCTAAGGATGGGGCAGGGCTGCAGGTGAGCACTGACTGAGGGTCAGAGGTAACAGGCAAACGTGAGCTATGGGCTCCTTAACTCAAGTCAGAGATAGCTTCAGGGGAACAGCAAAGGTTGACCCCATAAATAGAGGCATGTTACTCAGGCACAGAGAACCATGCCAATAATCTATCGTAACAAACCCGTATGAGAACTGTTCCTCCAGTTTCTCCCCCAGATTCATAGTGTGAATCCTTTATACTCACCAGCACATTGCCATTTATAAAGGCCTTTCTCTAAAGGGCTCTATAAAGCCCATGATACTAGCTCATGGGTCCTCACAAAGAGCCCTGGGAATTAAGGAGTGCCCAGTTCCATGACCGGGTCTAAAACCAGGCCAGGTTTCCCTCTGGCTCCGGCACAACCTTGTGGCTTTGTTGATGGGGACTTTTCTTGAGGGATTCATCATTAGCTCATCGGCCTGCCCTCCATATAGAGATCTGCAGTAGAGAGTGTTGCTATGATCCTTCATTCGGTATAGTACCATCTGTACATAATATTTCCAAAGTGACTGAGTTTACCTAATCCAAAGTGAGTAAGTAGAAGGGAAAATAGGACTGTATTTATGAACAAAGATAATATATTAAAGTCAAGCTCAATGGGGCAGATTTGGGACTTCCCATATTACCAAATTTATTTTCCTTCTTTCTTAGTCTTTTAAGTAGGCCTAAATATATATAAAAGTGAATGTAGAGTTACAAATCAGTAGCCCTTGGGTCAGAAGATATTTAAAGTCATGTTTTAAAAAAACTATAATTTTTAAACACCAAAAACAGGGCATGTGCTTTCCAGTTTAACATGGAAGACACATGCCCTTCCATGTGCCCACCATTCCCTAATGCCTCCTACCATACCCACTTTTATTCACTCATTCGGTCAGCAAATATTTATTGTGCACTTGCTCTGTGGCAGGAATGCTTTCATAATTACATTTGCATTACCTGCCTGGACTCTGCAGACATTTGAACAAGTGACCACCACCCTACAGCAAGGCCAAGGGGGACTAATGTTTGACTAATGTTCCTTTGTTCATCTCAGTGTAACCATTGTAACCTGAAGTTTGAGTCATTTTGAGGTTAGGACATTATAGCTAGTGTCCACCACAGTCTCCAGAGAGTGGCTTTTCTGAAGCCTTGTTAATTTTCTCTCCATATCCCCACAGCCAGTGGCAAATGGTAGGCGTTCCTCTCCCCAGAGTCCAACCAGGTGACCGAAGCCAGGAAACTTTCAAGGACTTGCCCCAGCAGGGAGGCCAGCCTGGACAACTGGTCATCTTGATCCCAAGCTCAGAGCTAGATCTCCTGTCCTTGAGGGACTTTGGTTTCAGAGCCTGCCTGGGAGAACAAAAGAGATTTCAGTTGTCACATCTACACAGCCCTGAGCCGCTCTCTTTTCTTACTTGGCTGGCTTTCCCTGTGTGCTGTTTCACATCAAGTTCCTCCTCCCCCCTCCCCTCAGATGATTGGTTGAAATTAAATATCCTGGAATTACATTGAAAGGCGGGGGGGGTGGGGGGTGGGGGTGGGGGCGGGGGGGCAGAAGTTAATACAAAATTTTAATGAAAATATGAGCCTAACAGTCCCCAGCCTTTGAAATGCAAAGCAGACACCGGGTCCGTAGGGACGTCGCAACCTGTTCTCAGGTGTGAATTTCACCAAGGAAGGAGCCGTCTGTCCCCTAAGAGAATTCCAAGTAAACTAGTACTAGTGCGGTGCAAACTGGAGATTTCCAAAGGCAGCTAGACCTACTCTCCCTTTCTACCCCAGAACAAAACTCTCACTGTGGACACTGGAGGAGGAGACTCTTCAGTGAAGCCTGGGTTCTCTTCAGCATCCCCACCCTGCGTGCATCTAGGGCCTAAAGGTCACATGAGAGAAAGGACTGGACAAAGGGCTTCCAGGGCGAGCTGACGTTCCTGGTAAAACAAGAGCCGCTTAGAATGAATGAGGTGGGCATTGGCGCCCTCTAGTGGAAGAGGTCCCACCAGACAGCCTGAAGAATTTCTCCGTGGAATTAACTCTATAAATAGACAGATGATTTATTAAACAGATTTGAGGCTCATTTGAGGCACTGGGCCATGATTGCTTCAGGGCTCAAAGAAGGGAGTGCTTAGGATTGTGCCTCTTATGCAAGCACCTGGACTTACTTAGCGAGTCACTAGCATGATCTACATTACAAGTGCATCGGACTGTTGGCTCAGCCGCTCCCAGCCAGGAGATGCCAAATTCCTCATATATAAAAGGAGCTTTAGTAACTCAAGCAAAATAAGCACACTTTTCCCCCCACCGTCTTCCCAGAGACTGAGGCGGCAGGGTTTCTGAGAGGATACACAATACCTTGTTACAAACCATGTAATGTTTTAAAAAGTATCTATCTGACAGCCTTGGCTAAAGCCAGATCTTCTATCTCGATTACTTCAATATGTCACATCCCTATCGCACCACGGCGTCCAGGCTTTCAGAGCCAAGGCCTCTCTGTCTTGTCCAACCTTCCCATCTGGAAGCAATGAGCTTAATATTCTGGCTCTCCCCCCGTAAAAGCTATGTCACAAAAAAGTAGCAGCCTGTGAACTGCCTTATCCCCCCAAGACACGGTGGAGCTCACTCTACTCAGTTACATTTAAAGACCGTCCTCAACTCTTCCCCTCCCCTGCTGCCCTACATCCCCAAAAGGCCTATATTGCTCAGCACAGGACCAGGAGGACAGGAGTGAATTGACAATCATTTATACTTTAATCCCACTTTTGACATTTTGAAGGATGCAGCTTAAAATATAGTGGGGGCTCAGGGACTCCCCCTGGACCAACATGTTTGCTTGTTAGAAGAAGCATCCCTTTGCCAGCAGCCTACTGTTTCTGGTGGCCCGACGGGGACCCACCTTGGGAGTCTGCCTTGTACCCCTTCTCCCACTCACCCTAGCTTCTCAAGCATTGCCTGAAGAGCTCTGCATGGCTTTGTTTGGTAGTTCATAGAGATAATGACTTTCCCTATTATGTGAACTTGACTCATTCATTGATTCACTTCATCCTTGAATTTTGATTGAATATCTGGCATGTCCCGTTCACTTTGCTCTCTGTTATGTTGCAGTGTCAGATGGGGCCCTGGCCCCTGGAGGCTAAGGATTTGGAAGAGATGAACCCCAAATTCAGAACAGTTAGAACAGTGTTCCTCAAATCCTCCTCCATGGGAATACTTGGGGTGCTAGTTAAGCATGCCGTTTCCTAGTCCCAGCCCAGACCCGCCGAATGAGAATTGTTGGAAGCAAGGAAGGCTCAGGAACCTGCATGTTTTACAACATCCCCAGGTAACTTCTACACACGTGAAAATCAGGAGACTCACTGAGTTAGGTCAGATGGGGCAGCCAATGATGAAGTGTAAAATTTGAGGAAAAATCATGTGACCTGAAAAGAGAACTTAGGTCTCTGCCTGAAAATGATGTCATGCTTTGCTCGTCCTCCCGTCCCAGGGCTCTGAAAGATGAGCATGAATGGAAATCACCCTGCAGCTGAACTCCCAGCACTTTGGCTACTTGACTGTTCTCCTTCAGTTGGAAGCTTCTGGGGGCAGAGGCCAGCCTTCCTGTGTTGAGTCCTTGGGGCAGGGAGGGATTTGAAAGGGCAACTCATCCAAGCTCCTTGTTTCACAAGGAGGACACCTAGCCTAGGAATGGAAGTAGGCTGCCCAAGGTCACACAGTCTCTCAAAACAAATGTATTTGGGTGAAGGAGACATCAACATTTGGATATAAGCCAAGGCTGTGTTTGCAAATGCCCGTATTCTTCAACGTCTGAATGTATTGCCCATTCACTAACCTACACTGCAGGGTTTTTCGAAGTGCCCTTCCGAGAGCCATTCTACCAGTGGGGCCTCGAGTGACCCAGCCTCCACAGGCCACATGCACAAATCCTGTTTCCTGAAATGCTGCCTTGCTGCAGTGGAATTAACCTCTCTTTTGGCAAATTAGGTCATGACCTGGGAACAGTTAGACAAAACTGTAGGCACAACAAGAGGAGGTTATTTGTGTTCTGCCTTCTTTAGACTGAGCCTCTGATGTGTTTATTTGCAAGCTTGGCTTTCACTCGCTATCCCACTACTTACCGTTAATCCTGTGTTTTCTTTGAGCTACCTTTAAATCCGTGTCGAATGAAAAATACTGCCTGATTTTGAACTACGTGGTATTACAGAAAGAATCCCAAGGTTTATGATCTCAAATTTATTGTCAAATGTATTTACTTCTCATTTTTCTGTCTTTTTTTTTTTTCCTCAAGCTCACTCCAGCCTAGACGTTTTTAGTATGAGTCATGAACGAGTAGGGATGGAAGATGCTGGATAGCGTTTCTTGGGGGACACTTCGTCCTACAAAAGAGATTCCCATAGAGAATGCTCCTCAGCTACAGCCTCTTGGAAAGCAAGGTGGTTTCAAAGGGCAGCAGCCATGTCTGAGTCACCTCTCTGTCCTTTGTACTTGACACATAGGGCCACTGGATTAACGGCCACAGAAAAGGGTGTGAAACAAGTGCCCCCGTTCTTACTGGCATGGCTTTTACTGGAATGGGTTTTTAAAGGGCTAAAATATGTTTGTCTTTTTCTTTTATGTCCATGAGACAAAGAAACTTACAGGAAAAAAAAAAAGTGTTCATCCTTTTTAGATCAGTTCTATAGTTAGTTAACTATTCTGGAAATAACTAAAATTGTGTAAATATCCATCTGCCTCTGATGATGGTTTTCAACTAATTATTACAAAGCAAGATCCAGGAAAAAATTAAAGTTGCTTTTTTATAACAATCGTTTTGACTTAAAATAAAGCTTTTTATCAGAATTGCTCCTTACTACCGGTTTTAGGGCTCTGGATTGGTTGCCTTTTGGACCTGGAGTGTCCTCGGTGAGACAGAGAGGGTTTCCCATGTCCTTACGAAGGCACTAGAAAATGAGGTTTCTCAATGTGCAAGCGTGACTCAGGTAGCAAAAGGTACGGGGGAATCCCGGGGCTATTCTTCTTTTCTTAGCTTGTGGCTTCCGTTCATCTCTAAAGGGCTGTGGGTCGGATGCGTGACAAGGATGGAAGGGAAAGGAGGAGACACTTCCTGGAAGGTACAGGGTGGAGAGGGAAAAGGGAATGCACTGCCCCTCACCCTCTCTTTTTCCCATGACTCCTGTCACCACACACACTAACTCAGGATACCGTGAAGAGACACCAAATGCTTTCACATGCTGTAATATGGCTCTTGCTATGTTCTCAATTTGGGTCGCCTCTAACGCATATCTTGAAGCTGCCAACACACCCTGTGTTGGCAGAGAAAGTTGGCACATCTTAGTGGGTGCCTCAGTGTCTGGCTAGATCTTCTCCCATATACCCCTGGACATTAGGTCTAACTCTTCCATTTGCCTCTGCATTTGTTTCCTGTTGGATTGGATTCGCCTCCCAATCAGACTGTGCACAGCCCCCAGAACCCAAACCCATGTTCACTAAGTGTTCAGTAAACCCAAGCGAGCACCCCTTAGCCTAGCATGCCCCTCACCTTCTGTGAGAGTTCTCTCCAGATTTCTCCAAGCAGGAGATGACCCAGGTACCTCTGGAAGATTTAAACAGGCTTTAGGAACCCACAGAGCCCCATCGCTAGTTGAACTCTGAACCGGCTATAAATTTTGAATTAATGGTTAAAACCCACAAAGCTTCCTAAAAATGCTGCCAGACTGCATTAGGCAGATTGCTGATCACAAGGTAAATATTTTGCACATTTTATTCTATTTACCAAGACCCTGCCTTCTGGGGCTGTGGTATTTCAGATGACTCCACTCCTGCAGGGTTAAATCGACTCCATTTGGGTTCACTCTAAACAAAATCACATTCCAGCCTTGCAGCCTCCGACCAGCACACACAGAGCCCTCAGCACGTCCCGTGCACCTTTCACATCTGAACCGTCCATCAGACATTAATGTGATGGAGCCATCGCCAGACAAGTTCATTTTGCCATTAATATACTGGAATAAGAACGTCAAATATATACATCCTGAGATTTAATCTGTAAACAGAGCTCCGAGCATCTGGTAGAAGGAGGTGTGTTTATGCTTCACTAGTGCTACTTCCACAAAGCTAGATGGGTCTGTCTTTGGCACTAACCAGAGACGTTTTTTCCGTGGTCGGAGGGTGAAGTCTCAGATGATGTTTTGACCTTTGACCTACGCCCTTGCATGCAGTTGCGTTGGGCTAGTGTTTATCTCTGGCCACTTCTGTAGGGGAGTCATGGGAATGATTCTCTCCCCTTCTTCCAGGAAATGACAAAAGTCCAGTGGCCGAGGCATCCTCTGTGGTCCCTGGGTTCCAAATACTGCTGTCAGCAGCTATCTCTTCAAACTGGAAGGTCCAAACGCAAATCTGAGAAGCGTTTGGTTATCGTTTCCGAAGTATGTGAGAGACATTGACACTTAGTGCTGCCCGGAGCAAATCATTTCCAGCTTCAAGTTTCCTTCCTATCCCACCCTCTCCAAGAGTGGCAGCTTCTATGTCCTCCTTCTACCCAGTTCCACTCAGGCTCTCTGGGTCTGTGGCTATGAATTCAGGATTAGGAGAGACATGAGAAAGAAAATAAAACTCTTGTTTTCTAAAAAAAGAAAAAAAAAAAAAGAAGACAGAGAAGGAGAAGAGGAGGACAATAAAAAGAGAGAGAGAGGAAGGAAGCAAAATGACTGTTTGAAATAAGGGTGCAGTATTGTCCCAGAAGCTGATTTTGAACAGATTTCCTTTCCTTAAGAAGAGGAGATTCAAACTGGCAGCCACAGATCACACCCCGCTCTCAGGAGTGTTTTGTTTGGCCCCATCACGGTTGGCCTGGGGAGTCCCTTTGAAGCAGAGGCATATATTTGGCTCTGAGAAGCGTATTATTTCTACAAATTTGCCCTCTAACACCCAGAGGGAGACACATTTAGGCCTGGGGAGGATATTAACTCTTGGTGGCGCTGTAGTGGCCCTGCTTAGACTGAGGCAGCTCCTGGAGGGATCCAGGGCAGAGTCACGTGGGTGCGAGATTATTCGCCACTGGTGCTTCAGCTTCTGCTTACCCATTGCCATAGTTACACTGATTGTCCAAGCCCTTCCCCACTGCCAAGGTCCCACTGCACGCGCGCGCGCGCACACACACACGCACTTTCTCACCATCCGCTATGGCGACAAGAGGCTGCAGCTGAACAGCGGCTAGTCTCCGTTGAACAATATGTGCTCTCCTGTTTGCCAGGCTCACACACAGATACCTGCCTGGTCCTGTAGGCACTGGACTTTGTCAGTGGCCCTGATTATTTACTTCGTTTTATAGCTTCCAGACTTGTCTGTTCTCCCTTTACCTCTGGGAAGAAATTGGGGGGCATGGTGCAGCCCACTAGAGAGAGGAGATCTGGTGCTGGACCCCAAATCCATGCAGCCAGTAACCTGCACACAAGCACAGCAAATTACTTTCAGCCTGTTCTCCCTGATCAAGGCTCCTTGTCCCCGTGAGGGCAAATACATGGAAACCCTCTTACTGGTGGACACTCCACAGTTAATATCCTTTTCTGCTCTTCTGTGATCAAAAGAAATTCTGTTTCCTCAGAGATGCTGGAAGTTCCCTATGGAGAAAGAAATATTATCCTTTCTCTCTCATCTTCTTGCACTCATGTGCTAACAGAGCTTCTCAAACCTCAAGGGCTCTGCTCGCAATCACCAAACCAAGGGAAACGCAGCTGGGAATACAGCCAAGAAACGTATTCCCAGAAGTTTAGAGTCTGGCTCCCATGGAGGGCGCCTTCATGTGCACACCCTGTCTGTGGACACTCAGAGCACGTTCTCAACCAGATAGAGTCTGATTCTCATAACAGCCCCAAGGCACCACCAGGACAGGTGTTATCATCCTCCCGCAATACAGATGATACAATGGAATGATTTGTCCAGAGTCATCAAGCAGGTTATGATGCCTCTGTGTCTAAGAACCCAGGTGGTCTGGCTACTTCATCATTCTTTGCAATCTGCAATGCAGTTTTTCACTTATGAAGATCCTAAACAAAACAAAGAATACTATTTGATTTCAAGCTGAAGATAGGAAGGAAGGAAGAACAAATTGCAAAATCACAATTTAAAAAAAATTGTACTAGTCATGTAAAACATTAAATTAAATTAAATTAAAAAAAAATTGTACTAGTCATGTAAAACATTAGTGACGATGAGGAATGAATGACTGGTGGGGAGGCGGTGGGAGGCAAAGGGTGAGGCAGGAAAAGGGGCCATTTAGACTTTTGGAAATCTCATCATTTTGGACTTAACTGGATTACAATTGCACAATTATGTTATCAGGAATTGGAGCAATAGCAATACTATAGGGGCAGTTTTTGGTATCTAGGAAGTTGCCCGGTTTTTACAAGATTGTCACATTAAATTCTTACAGCCTCACATCAGTGGGATGGAGGTATTCTTATCCCCATGTTAAAAAAAGATTACCATTTCTCTTTGGAATAAATATTAGTATGCGAGAATATATTGAGAACCTCCTAGATAGGTAAAAGCAATTTATCGACAATCCCGCTTCTAAAAAATTTTCTGGAGAAAATCATAATAAGTGGGAGCAAAGGTTCATATACCAAATATTGATTTATTATAGTAAGAAATTTAAGCAAAACAGAAATAGGGGAAAGGTTAAATAAGTCACGGTAGATTGATGGTACATAATATGCCTATCTAAATCAGGAAGAAACAGATGTGAAGGCATGGTTAATGTTGTCTAATACTATAAATACAAGCATACACACACATATGTATATGCACATTCACAGTTATGTGTGTATATGTAATTCCAAAATAGTAAGAGTGAATTAGTGAGCCCCCCTCTGGATGGCTAACAATTTTCTCATTTATTTTGTTTTGTTTTCTATATTTTTATCAAAAATAAATTCACACTGTTTTCATTATCAGAAGAAAAAGAAAACTATAAAACATCTTGCAAATCAAGGGGATGAATCACTTTCTGGTCGCAATTGTTAGAAACTATGGAATTCAGGTGAAACAGCCATCCTTTCCTCCCAGGCCCTCCTATATCACTAGAGCCCAACACTGAGGTTACGCCAGCACATCTAAGATGTCAAGAAATAAAATTTCTGATGAAGAAGTAGGTTATTGTAATATATTCTTGTTCTGCAAATACCTAAAATGGTATAGAAAATAAACTTTTGTATTATAAACGCTAAAGAACTGAAAATATGTGATACATTATCTGGCCAAAATCTAAATGCAGGAACCCAGAGAGGTAAGGACAAATCTGCCCATAATAATTAGGACAGAACAAATAAAAAAGTCAAAAGTAGATAAAATATATAAATCCAAATATGTAATATGATATATAAGTGAAATAAATGTTCTAATTTTACAAATAAAGATTATTGGACAGTATGGAAGTCTCAAAGTGCAAGCTATTTACAAGAGACATATCTAAACCATAATGATACAAATGACTTAAAGAAAAAAGATAGAAAAGAAATACTGACCAAAGAAGCTGGTGTAGCTCTACTGATATCTGACAAAGTAAACTGTAAGACAATATATATAAAATATAAATAGGGTCACTTCATAATGAGAAATTTTTCATTTACTGAAAAAATATAACAATTCTAAATTTGTAAGTTTTCAATAACATGACTTCAAAATATATTTTGCTAAAATTGACAAAATTACTAGAATAAATGAATTCATAATCCTAAAGGTATATTTGAACATACCTTTTTCAGTAATCGATAAACCCCTTGCCAACCTCAAACACACACACACACACACACACACACACACAAACAAGCACACAGCAAACAAACATTGGATACAATTTAATGAGAACAATTTATTATTAAAAAAATCTTATCAGTAGAAATCGAAGAAGATATCATTAAAGAGGGTTTATATTAATAAGAACCCTGCTAGAAATATAATTAATGGTTGATTTTCTTACCGTTAATTATCTTCTCTGAGTTTCTCACCAAGGCAAGGTTGGCTGCTGTTACCACTATTTTTCAACGTTGTACTGAATATCATAAACAGTATGATAAAGCAATAGAAAGACATGAGTGTTAAACATTAGATAAGAAACAAAATTCTCATTATTTTCCGATGAAATAATTACATATGTGAAAATTGAAAAGAATCTTCAGATAAATTATAATAAATAAAAGTTGCTGGAATCAAATATAAATGTTTACTTGTAAACCGTTGTATGGTCTTTATCATATATATACTATATATAAGTATATATATATTTACCCACAATAAACCATTAGAAAATGAAAGTTTTACATCATATAATTTATAATAACATAAGAAAATATGAACTATCTGGAAATGAATCTTGCAAAAGTTGTGCAAGATTTTATAGAAAAAATTATTAAAGTTAGGGAAGAATTGTTGCAGAAAACCTAAGAAATTGGAAGGTTAGGCTTTGTTTATGATATTTGGAAGACTTAATCTTTTAAAGACGTCGATTTTTCCCAAATTGGTGTATAGATTTAATGCAATGTCAAACAAAATTCTAAAAGAAGGATGTGTGAGTGTTGGCTACTGTGTGTAAACTGACAAACTGTTTCAAGAGTGTATGTGGTAAAGCAAAGGAATAAGAATAACACAGACATTCTAGATTGAGAGTATTTGCTTTAAAGGAAATCAGTATTTTTTGTGAAGCCACAGTAATAAAGACGATTGGATATTGATGCAGGGTGAACAAATAAGCCAATAGCAAAAAAAAGAACTCAGAAACAGAATCATGTACACATAAACTCTTGAACTACTATAGAGGTATCATTTTATCTCATTTAGGTAAATATGGTCTTTTCAAAAAATTGTGCTGAAATAATTGACTAACCATATGAAAAAATGAAATCATATCTCCACCTCACTTTATATACAAAAAAGATCGCATGTTGTTTAAGGACCTACATGAGAGAGACAAAACTATATAAATTTTTTAGATTATAATATAAGAGAATATCTTCAGGATCTTAGAATAAAGAAAACATTTATTTAATAATGAAAGAAAAGACCAGTAATTGAACTATATTAAAAATAAGAACTTCTATGTGTCAAAGATATAATATTTAAAAAGACAACATAAAAAGAATGAAAATTCGAGCTATAGAATAGAAAAAGCACATGTAACTGTCAAATAAAATATGTAAAGAATTACATAAATCCTCAAGAAGATGACAGACAACCTAACACAAAAAATGATCAAAAGATATGAACAGGTCCTTCCAAACTAGCATTAAGCTTATGAAAACATGCTCCATCTTGGTGGTAATCAGAAAAATGAATATTGAAACAATGATATGAATCAGACTGCCAAAAAATTTTAAAGTCGAACAATATCAACTTTGGTAAGATTTGAAACAGTGGGAACTCTCATTCACTGTTGGTTGGAGTATAAACTGGTACAATCACTTGGGAAAAAATGTTTGGTATTATCTCCTAAAGTTGAAGATTCGTGTACCCTATGATCCAATCTTTCTACTCCTAGCTATATATGTTAGAGAAACTCATGTGCACATACACCATGGGGCATGTGTAAGTATATCCACAATAATGCAAACTGAAAACACCCACTGTCCACCAGCAGTAGAATGGTTAATTGTGGTATATTCATACCAGGGGATGCTGTACAGAAAGTAAAATAAATGAGCATCAGCTACATGCAATAACATAGATAGATCTCCAAATATAATGAAAAATGAAGAAGTCATTAAAGCTTCTTGGGAAAGCAAAGAAATAATTATGACTATAGTTAATATACTGGTTACCCCCAGTCAATGAGAAGAAGGTAGTGATTGGGGAGAGGCAGACGCAGGCTTCTGAGGTTCTATAAATGTTCTATTTCTTGACCTGGGGGCTGCTTTCACAAGATTTTACCTTTGTTCATTAAACTTTGCATATATATTGGAGTGGCCAAGAAGTGAGTTTGCATTTTTTTGCGGGAGGTTATGGAGAATCCCGAGTGAAAATTTTGGCCAACCCAATATCTTATGCACATTTACATGTATATCTTACAGTATGAAAATGTATGAACAAGGAGGGAAGGAAGGGAGAGAAGGAAGGAGAGAGGGAGGGAGGAAGAAAGAGAGGAGGGGAGCCAGACAGACTGAACAGATGCACATGCCCAAACTTCCCTAGAGCTGTTATCCAAGCGGTTAGAACTTGCTTATTGTTTAGATGATTGGATATGTCATAATTATTCTGAATACCTTTCTCTGGAACTTTGGAGGAACCATCACTCCAAATTGCCAATGCAAGGGAAATTTCCAATGCCAGACTCCACACTGACTTCAACCTTTCACCTCTGATCTAGATAAACTCCAAACCAACATTGCCTTGGATTTTAAGACCCTGAGTCTGCACTCTGCTTCTGTGAGGAACTGCCAAAGTTTTGCCCTCAGGCAAAGAGGAACCTGGATCTCTTTCCCCTGACCAAATCTCAGAATGCCCAGTTCCAGAAGTTATGATCTTTTTTCCCCTGCTGCCTTTGCTAATTAAGAACCTATCCAGTCACATCTCATCTCTCTCTCGCTCTCTGCCTCTCTCTCCTCTCCCTTCCTCTCTCCCTCTCTCCCTTCTTTTTACAACATTGAATCATTTTTTTTTTTAGTCCAGGTGAGTATTGTTTCAGTGAAAATTTTTTTTATCGAAATATAGTTGATTTACAACGTTGGGTTCATTGCAGGTGTACAGCAAAGTGATTCAGTTATACATATATACATATATATTCTTTTCCGTATTCTTTCCTATGATGGTGTATTACAGGATATTGAACGTAGTTCCCTGTGCTATACAGTAGGGCCTTGTTGTTCATCTAAACATTGAATCATTTTGACTGCCCTACTTTGTGATACTGTTCAGTGAGGCGACACTTAATTCGGATATGAAGTGTCACAGCCGTTCTATTGCTTCAATCCCTTCTTTACTGTCAGGGGAGAAATACCATTATCTTCCAGGATTTCAAGTCATGTGGGGATTTATTTTCTAGTGGCCCCCCCTCCAGAGAACTGAAATAATTTTATACACACTTTAACCTAACTTTAATAGCACCCACTTTCTCACAAACATAATTTGGAAATGAACTGATATTACACAAATGTAAGGAATGTGAGTTCTTTGTCTTTTCTGGAGCTTCCAGCATTGGGGGATGAAAATTAGTGGGCCAAACGCTCATAGCCAGTTCTCTACTGACTGCATTAGTGGATTGAGTGGATAAGTGTCCATGTTCCTAACACACAGATAGTATAAAAGTAATTTAAGAACATTCTGATTTATACATAGATGCATTTGATTCTTAGGATTTACTCCAGCTAAAGTGAAAATAATAATAATAATCCCACTAATTATTAAGCCCATAGTATATATCAGGTAGTGCACTCGTTGCTTGATATGCACTATTCAACTTAATCTTCAGTAGTTCTACATGGATTTATTGTCTCTTTGCAGATGAGGAAACCGAGGCTCAAAGAACTGAAGTGAACTGTGACTGTGCTACAAAGACTGCTGCTCCTTCAAGAACTAGCTCGGGTTTCTCCCATGTCTCAGCTCCAGGAGACTTCTCTGGCCATGCTGACCCATAGGTTCTCCGACCTCTGAAAAGAAAGCTCACATTGTCCACACCAAGAGTTCCTCTGACTCTTCATCAACCTGGTCTTACAACACCTCCTACTGCTTTATCATCAGTCATGTTTTCATGGATATTTACATGGATTCCCCAACCTGGCTGAATAAGAGACCGTATAGTCACATTTCCAGCCTTTGTTTCTTCTCATCATTTAACTCAAAATGGCCACAAAACAGAGAAGCAGCAGACATTTGTTGAGAAATGGATGGATATGTGAATGAACAAAAGCAAGTATGAAAGGGTCATGACTGAAAGCACAAGATAATTTCCTAAGCATTTATCAGCAGATGTGAAAGAAGATGGGTGGGATGAGGAAAATTCCCATAGAGCTCAAGCTGTGTCTAATTTATACATGGACACTTAGCAGTGCTCACAAGGCCACATCCTTGTGAGCACTTGTCTCTATGTGGTGAACATTCAGGATTCTTTTCCCTCAAATAGGAATTTTTGTAATTGTGTCTTAGAGGTTTAACCAAGTCTGAAATATTATTTTGAACATTGACATGTATACACAACTATATTTAAGATAGATAACCAGCAAGGACCTACTGTATAGAACAGGGACCTCTGCTTAATATTCTCAATAACCTAAATGGGAAAAGAATTTGAAAAAGAATAGATACATGTATATGTATAACTGAATCACTTAGCTGTACACCTGAAACTAACACAACATTGTTAATCAACTATGCTCCAATAAAAAATAAAAAGTTAATGAAAAGAAAATCACCTAAAAAAATCAAAATGTGAAATATAGAGTTGCATAAGTAACAGGGGATTGAAGAGGATGGGTGCTGGGAGTGGAAAACTTGGAGATAAAATTCCTAAAACAACTACATATTAGCCTAGGAAACCACTACCTGTAACTTCCAGTCCCAGTAACTTCCTTCACTTGTCAACTTAAACATGGAGATGGGTATATCATTTAAAACCATGCCAGCAGAGATGCGTGCCAATGGTGTTTCTTGTTTGCTTACAATTCCGTCATTTTTTCCAAAATCCCTCCAGAGAATCTCCCACACCAAAAATTAAACTCAAGGAAAGTTTCACTTTTTGCAATTTAGCAGTTTGGAGTTTTTTTGGTGCATGGGCAACACTCCACCCCATCCCACTTCACTCTAACTTGAGTTTGAGGCTTTTTTTTTTCTCACTCTTGCATAACATGAAAGCAAGTGGATACATTTTACTCAAAATTTCCATCTCCAAGTCTCCTAAGTGGTGTGAAAAATCCAGGAAAATCTCAGAGCAAAAGAGGACGTTAGGAAAAATCAGGACAAGTGGAAACAGCAGTGAGGGATGTAACCTAATGTCTGTGTCAACACAACCAACATTTCCCAAAGCTGTCCTCTCTCCAGTGGAGCTGGTCTACCGGGGCAAAAGAGGAACTCACTTCCATCAACAGTGATTGTCATGAATCAGCCCTGCAGCCATCATCTCCTGACATACGTCTACTCTGTCCCCTAGGCATGCTCCGCCCAGGGCCTACAGTCTATAATATGCATAATCTGCTCAAGATCCCATGAGAATAGTGGCCAAAAGAAGTATTTTCCAGATAACTGGAAAATTGAAATCAATATGCTCAATTAAACATCTACAAAACGGAACATTATGTTTCCTAGTGATGTAGAACCCAATTCATATGTATATAAATGAATACAAATCCATGTACATATATAGAGCCATCCATGCATTAATATGCATATGTAAACAATATTTAATGTGGGTACATTTTAATATATTTGTTATAACATGGCTTTGACCTCTTAGAGTAAAACCTTAGAACAGCCCTGTCCAGCATGCAAACATTGCACTTCATTTTTCTTTTATTCAGATAAATAAAGTAAGTACGGATCACTTGAAGAAAGGCAAATAGACTTCCCTTTATGAACAGTTCTTGAAAATACGTCGCTTGCCTTCAAAGAACTCAAGAATATGGTTGAGGTAGCCAGTCGCTTCAGAACAAGATAAATTATGGTATACTTTTTAAAAGATAATTGGCAATTGAGTGATATAAGCAGGAGAGAAACAGAGAGAGAAGGGGGTGATTCTGGGACCACCGTAGGAAAGGCCTCAAAGAAAGCTGGGACTTTGGTTAGGTCTCACAGTGGGGCTGAAGAGGTGGGTAAAGGAGGCGGGGGTATATGAGAGAATTGAGAGAAGAATATGAGAGCAGGGGCCACAGCCTAGATATCTTTAGTGAACTTGAGTGTGTGGATTCACAGACAGTGCTGAGTTCATGCTGGTAAGATGTGCAATAGTCAATTATGTGAATATTTGTCACTTAATATTTTCTCTCTCCACCTATATACTCAAGAGAACCAGTGGATTCCAGAAAGAGCTACCAGTAATGGGTCTCCAACAAAGAAGCTGCTGAGATCTGGGACTTTTTTTTTTTCCTTTCCACAACTAAAATGATAATATATCCAGGGTCCAAACAAACTACTTCTTGTTCTTTCTGGCCAGTCCTCAGAAATCCTTTCTTAAGAGATTTCCAATGGATGGTGTCACTTCAGACATCATGCTGTCAGGACAGGAATAGATATTTGAGTGACTTCTGTTGCTAAGACTTCCCCTTTTGTTATCCTTTTTCAATCAGTGTTTTTCTTATCTCCAAAAGGAAGAGTAAAGGGATCAATTCCTCTTCAAAGTTCCCACTACATTTTGCCTATATTATTATGTAATGATACTTCATTCCCTGTGTTAATTATTTCAATACACATTTGAATCCTCCGCTGGACTGTGAGTTCTGTGAGCCAGGAGGAGGTGTTGGAGAGGTTTTATCTATGTTGGTACCCCCAGCACCTAACACAGTGTCTAGCCGTTAGCAGATACTCTGTGAGAGGAGTAATCACACAAAAAATCGCATGAACAAATGAAGTAAATAAAAATATACACTTCTCCAAATTCTTTCCTATGTACCTACATAAATATGTTGAGAGAGACAGAACTTCAGGTTGATATGACTTTTTCGGGAAGTCAGGGATACAATTTCCTTTATTTTTATGAATAGTAATAATACCTGCACCTTTGCATTGCAGAACTTGTTATTGTGAACCACGGTTCACAAACACCCACCCCGAGTATAATAATGAAACTCTGGTTTAAATAGCAGGAGTTAAGTTTTCATTTCTTGATCTCTGATTACAGAAATGGAGGTTAATGCTGTGGGGAAAGAGACCTGGATCAACGAACATGACGAGGTCTAAATCCAGCACCTCTAGTACCTGGTTCTGTAATTCTGAAAAGTCAGGCACTCCCTCGGAGGACTAAGTTCTCCTCTGTAGAGTTAGAATACTGATGCTATCACTATAGTCGTTGTAGTGAGGAAAATGTACATGCTGGCACCCAGCTAATTGTTAAGTGTTATAAATATATAAGAGGGAATATTATTTTTGTCTCAGATTCAGAATTCTTTACTCCTGTAGCATTCTCCAGAGCATTAGCTGGAAAGGAAAGGACCACTTCCAACAGATTAAAAACCATGCAAAGGACTCCACACCCAGAGGTTGCCTCTCCTCTGCAGATGGCTTCATCTCGAACTTCCCCTCATGTCTTGAGTGTGAACTCAACGGATTTTAGCAATAGAAGAGATCACCTCGACCAACCTGGTTCCTGAGGAAAAAACAAAGGCTTGGTAAAAAAAGTGGCTCGTCCAAGTTCACAGTGAGATCCCACGTCCTGGGATCTGAACATGCCCTGACCCCTAACACAACCCTTTCTCCTGGGTCGCGCTGTCCTCGTGAAAAAACGACGTCGTGTTCCTGCATCTGAAGCCATTTATTCATGGGTTCCTTTTTTTTTTTTTTCAATAGATCTTTATTGGAGTATAATTGCTTCACAATACCGTGTTAGTTTCTGCTGCACAATACAGCGAATCCGCCATATGCATACACATGTCCCCATATCCCCTCCCTTGTGAGCCTCCCTCCTGTCGTCCCTATCCCACCCCTCTAGGTCATCGCAAAGCACCAAGCCGATCTCCCTGTGCTATGTGGCTGCTTCCCACCAGCCAACTATTTTCCATTTGGTTGTGTATATATGTCGATGCTACTCTCACTTCGTCCCAGCTTCGTCCTCCCACTCCATGTCTTCAAGTCCACTCTCTACGTCTACCTCTTTATTCCTGCCTTGCCACTAGGTTCATCAGTACCATTATTTGTTTGTTTTTTAGATTCCTTATATATGCATTAGCCTATGGTCTTTGTTTTTCTCTTTCTGACTTACTTCACATGGGTTCCTTTAAGCACCTTCCTACATGAACAAGAAGCGTGACTAGGGTTTTGTGGGGAGGAAGCTGAGCCCAGCTTTTTGCTTTCTGACTCTAACCCTTGTTCCTAAGCACGTACAACTTCCTTGCTTTGTAGCTATGGGAAAGCTATTCAAATTGTTAAGTTTTTAGTTTTTTTTGTAAAATGAAGGGAATTTATACTAATTGATAGAGTTGTGCTGAGGGCCCTTAACTGAGCTTCCATTTGCAAAGCACTTAGCACAGTGCCCGGTCTGTAGTTAGAGAATCAATGAACTTTGCTGTTGTATTGTAATAGTATGGTTAAGGGTTTCATGCCATAGTTATTTCATGGTTCTCTGCTTTGTCTAATGATGAGATAGTTATATAAACTCCTGAAATAGGTAGAAAAACCAAACCAAACCAAGACAGATTTCTTATAAGTAATTTAGTCTAGTTTTGGCAGGTTCCTAAAATTGTTTTAATTGTTTAAGGCTGACCACTAAGTGCTATTGTGATTACACAAAAGCATGGTAAGCACATTTCAGATCAATAAGTGCTTGATAATAAGCCAGAAGTAGGAAGCAAGATATATTATGACAACAAATCAACTATAGAAACATTTTCTACAAAACTGCGAGAAAAGTTCAAAATCTGAATATACAAAATAATATTCTACCCACATAAAATACAAGAAATTTAGTAGACAAAAATTCATGATGATCAACTTTGGATAAACCATGCAGAGCTGAAGAAGGATTCTTTAAGCGTCTACACAGGTGTTCCCAGAAAGCAGAGGGAACCACAATCTACCAGGGAGTCCCCAGTATCATTAGAAAGTATTGCCACACACCCCGAATTATGTATTCCAAGTGGCATGTCACTCATGGCCCGGAAAGGAGAACTTTCATCTGCCCCTTGCATAAGTCAGAGTACAAGCAACAGATTCAGTTATGTATGTGACACTCACATGTAGTAGAACTGCTGTTGCTCAGAGTTGAGAAACAAATATGAAAGAAGAGATGGAAAATAGCTGTCATAGGATCCATGAGGATTCAGGTATATGCTTTGGTTTATAGCATCCACATTGAAGAAGGAGATATTTCTTTCTAGGGTCTTTGCTTTAAATATGTTTAAATTAAGATTCAGTTTTTAATAGCAGTTTTAGGTTCACAGCAAAATTGAGGGGAAGGTAGAGATTTCTCATATCTCCCCTACTACCACACATATATAGCCTTCCCCATTATCAACATCCCTCACCTCAGAGGGTACATTTGTTACAACTGATGAACATTCATTGACACATTATGATCACATGAAGTCCAAAGTTTACGATAGTGGTCACTCTTTGTATTGTTTGTCACTCTTTGTACTGTTCATTCTGTGGGTTTGGACTTATGTATAATGACATGTACCCATTATTATAGTATTATACAGAGTAATCTCATTACCCTAAAAACCCTCTGTGCTCTGCATATTCATCCCTCCCTCACCCCAACCCTTGGCAACCACTGATCTTTTTGCTTTTTTGCTGTCTCCATAGTTTTGTCTTTTCCAGAATGTCATATCGTTGGACCCATACTAGCCTTTTCAGATTGGCTTCTTTCACCTAGCAAAATGCACTTAAGATCCCTCCAGGTCTTTTCATGTCTTGATAGTGAACTGAATAATAATCCCATGGTCTGGATGTACCACTGTTTATTCATTTACCTACTAGAGGATATCTTGCTTGCTTCCAGGTTTAGGTGATTATGAATAACACTGCTATAAACATCCATGTGCAGGTTTTTTGGGGGCATAAGTTTTCAACTCCTTTGGGTAAACTGCTTGAAGTTAAGGGAATGCATATAACAGCACTTTACATGTCTTAGTGCGCTGTCTAAGAAACAGTTTGTCTGCATATAATAACAACAACAAATTCTGAAAGCTTTAGCAAGGTGTAAATGTTGTTTGTCTGTTTACCTATTACATAGAAAAAGTAGTTTGGGGTCGGTATGATAGCTCTGAGGTCATCAGAAACTTAATCTAATTCTTTTTATTTTCCACTTTCTTTAGCACATAGCTTTTAGCCTCAAGCTTACCTCATGGTCATAAGATACCAGCTGCAGTTCTAACCATCCCATCCACATTCCAGGCAGGAAGAAAAAGAAACTCAGATTCTTACATCCCTCAGCTGAGTCAGCCCCAGAGCCTTCATGGAAGATTGCCCCCCACCCCACTACCAATGCCTTTACTTGCCTTGGTTTATATCTCATTGGCCACTTACAGCTGCAGAGGAGGCTGGGAAACCTAAGCCTCTTGCTGTGTGTGTTTCTGCACTGAATAGAGTCAGGTGTTTGCTAGTAAAACAGAGAGGGAGAATGACTATCACACAGCAACTAAGTCTCTGAACAGTTGTGCTTCGTAATTCACGATCAACTGAACTGGTTGGTGTGATCAATTCCCTGAAGTCAGAGAGGCAATTGCTTTTATTTTTACAAAATGCAGCATTTCTGGCCAACATCTGTATACTGATTTATGGCTTACAAAAAATCATCATGTATATCATCTATTTGCTTCTCAGAGCAATGAACAGAAGTAAATATTTTGTGGTCATTATCAGAGAATGAAATGAACTCAGAAAAGCTTAGTACCTTTGCCCAAGGCTAACCAGTTAGTAAGATGATGCAACAAGATTTAAACCAGATCTCAGTGACTCCAAAGCCCATGTCCTTTTATCTGAAAATTGATTAACAAGCTGTCAGTTCTCTCTAATTATTTTTTAACTAGTGAGTTATGATTTTCCATTTATTCCATTCTTCAGTTGTAGTCAACAATTTCTTTTCAGAGGAGTTTAAAAATCAAAATTATTTAATCTAGGGTTGAGAGAGGAAGGAACGGAAAGCAAAGAAGGAAGGGAAACTAACTCTTGCGAGTATTATTTACAAAGATCTTTTCAAATGCATGCTCTCCTTTTACCCTCACATCAGCTCTGTGGAGTAGGTAATACTATTCTGCAGATGAGGAAACTGAGATCAGAGAGGTTATGAAATTCCAGTAAGCTCACCCTGTTGGTAGGTGACAGATGGGGATTTCAATGTAGCCCTTTCTGATTTCCGACCTGGACTTTGGTTTTATTCATATCCCCAAATATTTGGAAGGTTGTTTTGTGATTTTTTTTTATCTGTATATCCTTACAGCTATGAGCAACAACATAGGAACAAAATAAAGTTGGAACTATATCACTTGACTTGTAGAATTTCTGAATAAAGAGGAAGAAATCGAACAAAGGATAAGAAGCTGTGAAAGTTTTGAGGTGTTCGTAAATGACTCTTTAGGAAGATTCCAGATGTCTCTTCGTGCTGGTTGGTTTAAATATCTATTTGCTTTAAAGACAGGAGATGCTCATGATTTTCTCAACTGATTCTCTCTAGTTCTAAGTCCACAGTAATAATAGGTACGATTGTACACAGGCTATATAACTGAGGTCACTAAGGATTGCATGGGACACGTTTGTACTAAAAAAGTTGTTTATCTTAAATTATAATTGAACTGAATGTCCCATACCTTCGTTTGCTAAATCTGGCAAACCTATATGTGACAGATACACGTATTGCTTCATTTAATTCTTATAACAGCTCTTCAAATGATTAGATAAGGTAATGCACGTCCAAAGAGATTAACGTCAGGACCACATGATTAAAAAACGGTGACCTCAGGACTCACTCTCTTATATGTCTGCTCCATAGTCTATGGCCTTGGTGTATTTTCTCAAGATCTGCAAATAAAAACAACCTTGACATCCTCTAACAATTAAAGAATTTGACTCTTGATTGATCATCCTAACCGAGGGGCGGGATCACACAAAGGCTACAAACAATCCAAAATCTGTTTCTTGAACAATGAGTAAAGCATGTGATATTTTTAATGTCTTCCAGACCATTAAAAGAAACAAAAAAGCAAAGAAGTGTCCTCTCATGAGAATCATCAAAGCAGTGGTTCTCCACAAGGGGTGATTTTCTACCCAGGGGGACACTTGGTAATGTCTGGAGACACTCCTGGTTGTCACAACTGGGGGTGCTACT
Organism: Aethalodelphis obliquidens; assembly: GCF_003676395.1. NCBI lineage: Eukaryota > Metazoa > Chordata > Mammalia > Artiodactyla > Delphinidae > Aethalodelphis > Aethalodelphis obliquidens. The sequence goes on from NW_020837956.1 coordinate 30,150,693, forward strand.
GGAATCTAGTGCGTAGAAGCCAAGGATGTTAACTAAGCATCCTACGTGGCACAGGGCAGCCTCCACAGTGAAGATCGACCCACTCCCCCAATGCCAAGAGTGCTGAGGCTGAGAAACCCCACATTAAAATAATCTGTTGGGGGTTTAATGCTTTTTCTCTTAACTTTAAGTTGTTATACTGCACAGAGAGCTGAAACATGGAGGTTTGGGGGCTTCCCTGAGCAATGAGTTCTATATTCTTAGTAGTAGTCACAAAACCAAACTTCCTTTATAGGGTTTGCTAGAGCATGTAGGAGGGGTGAACTGGAGTCTTTGGGAAACTGGCCCCTCCTAAGGGTTCCACCCCACCTTTAGAAATCGAGGCCTGTCTTTTCAGAGGTGTGTCCTTGCTGTGTTTCCTGATGGTTGCATGTCCGTCTTTGTGGTGACACTTGCATTGGTTTTATATGTGGACTATTCTGTGCACTGCAATTCTAATCCAAGTGTGTCTTAACTTTGGACAAGTTAGTCCCAAAGGCCACACATGAAAAAACATGGAGTTAGGTTGAGATTCCAAGTCTCCCCCACTTGCATTCGTCCCTTATCCTGAGCCTCACAATGTCTCTCTAGACGGCCCTGGCTGTCTAAATCTGGGGGAAAGAGGAGTTGTAGCTACAGGACACCGGATCAGTAGAAAATTCATGGAGCTTGGAGTCACGCTAACCCAAATTCAATCTTATCTCATCTATCTCTGGCTCTGTACCCTTGGACAGCTTTTAAACTCCTCTGAACCCAGTTATCATCCATAAAATGCAAATAATTTTACCCACCTCACCGAGTTGTGGTAAGAATGAAATATGATAAAATATCTTAAAAATTGTTTCACAGTTTAAAAGTACCCTTAAAATAGATTAAGGTCCTCACAGACTATTTGCAAAAAGGGTCTGAGAGAATATGTGTTCTGTCAAAGCAGCTATCTGTGTTTCTAGTTTATTCATTCTATTGAGCAAGTCAAGTTTATGTACCATCGCGTAGAGCGCCTGCCCTCCCTCAACTGGAGGAGGACTGTTTTGTGAACTTTGTTTAAACACTTTCTCCTTTTTTGCATGGTGGGTGGTTACAGAGAGCAAAATAACTTCTTCCTCAAACAAACAAATGCAAGAAATACCCAATTCTGGTTGACAGAACTTGGTAAACAATGGCCAGTTTTTAAAAGTTGATGGCCTTGGGGTACTTTTTTTTAAAGTTTTTTTTATTTGTAACCTCTATCCTATATCAATTACCTACTTAATTTTACTCCTTTATTTTCGTTTGTTTGAATTCTTTTATACAATGTATTGTCTTTTTTTTTTTTTTTTTTTTTTGCGGTACGCGGGCCTCTCACTGCTGCGGCCCCTCCCGCCGCGGATCACAGGCTCCGGACGCGCAGGCTCAGCGGCCATGGCTCACGGGCCCAGCCGCTCTGCGGCATGTGGGATCTTCCCGGACCGGGGCACGAACCCGTGTCCTCTGCATCGGCAGGCGGACTCTCAACCACTGTGCCACCAGGGAAGCCCCTTGGGGTACTTTTGATTGCAAGTGTAGCCTTTAGCATCTCTTGACAGATGAGAATTTGTCAAGTGAGAAAACCCAGACTGTCCTTGGTGCTGTGCTACCAAACTCAAATAGTACACCACTCTGAGTGGGAAGGTGGTCCTCTTCCAGCGGGCTGAGGAGGCTTTCCAGGGCAAAGCACTTTAAGGCTGGATTCTTTAAAGTTTTCTTAGTGCTGAGGTTTTCATGAGAGTCTGATATATTTTAAGATTCTTCCGTTTCTGGTCCATGTCAGAGTTACAGAACACCCAGAGCAAGAGGGGGCTGATGTCTGAAGCGGAGAGACGCGTGTCACAGATCTAGAAAGCGCAAACTAAAGGCAGATTTAGATGTCTTTCTTCTTTGCTTCCATATCACTTTTTTTGCAACTTATCGTACTGAGTTATTGCCCATTTTCATGCCACTCTTCCCCATGAGATTGTGAAACTCTTGGGGACAGGGAATGAATCTTGTTTATTATTTTAATAACAGTGCTTTTTATGTAATGTCCAGTATGTCGATTGTGTCTAATTAATAAGAGAGTAAGAATGAAGGATGGGAAAGAAGGAAGGTTGGAAGGAGAGAAGGAAGAAACCAAAGAAGGAGGGAAGGGAGGGAGACTCAGAGAGGTCCTTGCCAAGTTTGATCTTAGGCTAACAACAACAAGATAAGATTCTTCAGTCTAATGAAGTTCATTGGGTAAATGGTTATTGTTTCAATTAAGTGTCTCTTCATGACAAAGCATAAAACAAACTCTACTTCTGTAAGAATTGCCCAGGACCTGGCTCTGCATCATCAGAAGCCTCATCTTTCTTAGCTCACCTTCCCACCCCCCTAGCTCTCCAGGCATCCTCACCAGCCAGCTCCTCTCACTTCCTTACCCATTCACCCATTTACACATGTGTGTTGGTGTCCCATTTTGTTGTCCCCATTTGAATGTGATGATCCAGCTCTGGATGTAATCTGAAGGGAAACCCCAAAAGACACTATGCCTGATAATAGCCCAGGTGCTGACTCCTCTCCCTGGGCATCAGGGGTGCACACTGGTGCCAAGCCCATGTTCCCAGACACCTGCTCCTTGGAAAGGGAATCAGAAAGTAATGTTTCAAACCAGGCCCCTCACCAGGAGAGACCTATGAAATGCTGGCAGGTCATTCCTACATCAAGCCACACCTGAAGCCAGCACAGACAGAAAATTATCCAACTCCCCTAATTTTCAACTGATTCACCTATGAAAGGAGGCTAAAAGTTGCTGTGAACTGAATAATAGATGTGCTGTCTCCATACAACTGGCATTTTATTTGTGGTTGTTCATTGCCAAGCACAAGCCTTCAAGCCCAGAGCCTCCCTTTCACCAATCAACAGAGCCCCACCTTGGACAGCTAGTTTTATTGTATCTTGAAGGCTTTCAGATGGCCCCAAAATAAAATACAAGTTCATCTGAAGGGAGCACTAAAGCATAAATTTTTATGTAGACTAGATTTATGTAACAAAGAAGCCCACCTATGAATCACTCAACATAATAGCAGTATATGCCTAAATTACTTAATGTTCCAGGATGGTTTCAGGTCTGTGAATAGTGAGGGAGAGGGCTCTGCTCCGTGAGGTCATTCAAGGATTCCAGGATGAGAGCAGATCTGCAACTGTAGACCTGGTACTTACAAAGTTACCCTGAGGGGATTCCCAACATCAGTCAGCCTTGAAGGAGCAAAAAAGGAGAGAAAGTAGCCCTCATAATTTCATTGGTTAGCGCTCAATCACATGGTCACAACGAATGCAAGGGAGTCTAGGAAATGCAGTTGAGTTCTGTGCTCAGGAAAAATGGGAGAAGAGATATGAGTGTACAGCTAGTGCATCCACCACAATAAGCAATTTCTTTTAAAGGTGAAAGACAATTGGTTGATTTCCAGACAAGCACTGGTTTCTCCAGGAAAATGGGGTGACTGAAAGAGAAAATGAGATAGTGGGAAAGACCAGCTTTGCCACCTTTGGCCGTTAGCTGGGAGGCAAACACAGTCTCTAGGGGTCTCGTGATTGCCATGAAGCTGTGAAGGCAATTCTTTGCTTCCTCTAAGAGGACCATGTAATTTGGTGTCTTACTTGCAATAAGATGAGAAACCAAAGTTGATACGGACATTTAAGCAATCTCTGCCATGCTGGCATCCACGAGACAGGGCATTAGTTGCAGAGCCAGAGTATTTCCAGGGGTGTCGGTAGTCTGCAATTTATCAGTGAGAGATTGGTACTCAACAAAGCGCTGTTTGAAAATATGACTTATGGCACTCTGAAAAATATGATTTCTACTTTGCAACTCATTTGTGAACTTCAAAGAGGTCAAATACAAGTTCAAAAGGAAAAGTTTGATTTAGTCATTGAAAAACAGTCAAGTGAATAGTGGTAATCACCATGATTACACAAATCCTGAACATGTCCAAAAGCAGTGAGCTTAAAAAAATCTGCATGCACTTGCATATTTTTTCCTTTCTCTACTATTTTCATTCTAAAATGAACATGTAGGGGGAAAATTACCTTAGCAGCTGGGTAAGGCCCCCTGCTGGTCAAGAAAACCTTCATTAATCACTGAGATGCTCACCCCCATTTTTAAAGAACAGTGACTCACCAGCAGTTACACAGCAATCAGGGCAGAGGTCACTGGATGTTGAATTTTCAAACTTTCCTAAGGACGTCTTCACTTCTGGAACATAAGGCTGATTTAAGTGAATATGCATGTGTTTATGAGAAAGAAGTAGGGAAGGAAAAATGAATTGTAACTGAGAAGTGATATTTATGTTAGGAGTTCCTTTTCTTTTCAGTTTCAAGTTTAGTCTTAAGCACCTTTGCCCTAAGGGAGGAAGACATTCCAGAGAGAACTGCTGTAGGCCCATCTAATTGCTTGTACCTCAGCACTTAGTTGGCAGTCCACTGGGTTGCATACTCTCCATACCTTCCACCCAGAATGTTCTGGAAAGGACACAGTGAGAAGAAGAGAGGCAGATGAAGTACTTGGGAACCAGGAAAAATATTTGGTTTTCATTCAGCTGGTACTAAGGTTACTGTTTGAAGGAAAGAAAAAACAACAAAATACCTGGAAAAAAAGAGATGTTGCAAAACTCTTCCATTCCTGCTTAAATAGAAGAAAAATATTGGCCATAAAATCAATAAAGAGCGTGTATTCTCTTTCTTTTAACTTTATTGTCTTTTAAACGAAAAGATATACTTTCTTCTGTATGTCATCAGCTCTTGCCCAGAAATGTACAGAACGTTTGGTCTATCACTAAAGGGGTTAACCTTTCCATATTTGTATCCAGACACAGAGAATTGTGCTGCATAATATCTGTACATGCGAGGAAACCCTGCTTTCATCAGATGGGCCTGCTTGGAAGAAGGCATCCCTGGCCTCTGTCTTCTTTTGCTCAGGTGATGGAAGGAGTTAATCCATTTAACCTCTGGGGCTCACGCTGCTTCCTCTCCTGCGAGGAGGTGCATCGTCTGGCTTGCTCTCTCGGGTCAGCAGCTGCAGGAAGAAGAAATGGAAACTCTTCATTGTCATCGAGTCTCCTTCTCTGCCAAAGAACAATTGATCCCTGAAACTGCTAGCAGAGGGAAGAGGCTTTCCAAGGACAGCAGAAGAAAGAGACAAACTAACTCAAATGATCAGCCTCCCTTGGGACAGGGAGTAGTCTCGAAGCAAAGCAATAACAGGAGAGAGTGAGGAGGGTGGTGGAGGCTGCCGGGGAAGCAGAATGTTCTGTTCCAGCCCTTTCGGGGCAGGGACGCAAGAGGGGTCTGGGAATCTTGCTGAGATACATCTCCACTTAGTAGGACTCTTTCTGTAATGTAACGTGACTTTGTTCCATTTTAAGCATGTTGCCTAAAATGTTATTGGAATCAAAGGAGGTCTAATTCCAACCAGGCCATAAATCCTTAAGATGATACAGAGGGAGAGAGGCACAGGGATAGTTAGTTATCACGGATCTGCAGAGAACACTCTTTTAACTTTGGGGCTCACAGAAAAATACTATGGAAAATGTGATCTTACCCACACGAAAGTGGGAAGGAATTAAATGGTTAAAAAGGAAACTATGAAATAAAGGCCAAGTTTACTACTCAGAGATTTTCTCTGAAAGAAATACTAAATCATGTACTTAAAGCAAGAAGAAAAATAAACCCAGAAGGAAAGAATGGTCTGAAACAAGAAGTCATACCAGAAAAGATGAGGATAAAAATATGGCAATATGTCAAAATCTTATCAACCACAAATATCAGAAGTATTTGGGGACGTTAACAGCATAGTGTGATATATCAATAATTACAAGACAGTAAAAAACACAGAGGGCTAGAGAAGGATAGTGAGAGGGAAATTAAAGCTTCCTAAAGTTCTTGTCTTATTTTGGAGGAGAATAAGATATTAATTTTAGGTTTTGTTAGAAAGATATAAATTTAAGTTTTAATGTTACTCAGTGATTTTTTTTTCTTATTAAAAAGAAGAGCAAACATGATATAAGGTTAACACTGATTGACTCCAAGTCCTGAGTTCATGGATGACTTTTATACAGTTTTCTGTATCTTAAAATTGTTTACCAAATTAAAAAGAGACAGAAGAAAAGCGAGGAATGGAAGGAGAGAGAGAGAGAGAGAGAGAGAGAGAGAGAGAGAGAGAGAGAGAGAGAGAGAGAGAGAGAGAACCCAGTTGTAGAGCAAAGTAGTCAAATTTGCAAGTTGCAGAACTAGCAAATAAAAAGAGGCCGTTCTGAGGCTAATCCAGAAAAGGTAACAGTGACCTCGCGTAGAATTGTTTGAAAGAAGCAAATTGCTATGGAGATCAATCAATAAAGACAGTTCTCAGGGAAAAAGAATGGGTTTAACTCCATGAGTAAAAACGAGATTTTTTGCAAACAGTAAAAAGGAAATAATAAAGTCACATAGAAGGCAGATGAGCAGAACCTAAGTTAAGTAAGGAGGAGCATCCAGAACAGACGAGTTCTAGCTCCTCTAACTCTCGGGCTAGGCGTTCCTAGAAGAACGACAACAAGCAGAATCTCAAAGCTCATATTAGAATTCCTGGAGTTTTGGTCCGAATGTGACATGTGTGTTATTACCTAAGTTCAAGTTTGTGAGTTAACACCTAGTCTCACCTACTGGGAGGACTCAATGCTTCCCAATGCTTTATTATCAACTAAGGCATCTAAAAATCCTCTCCAGGTGTTCCTTTAGAATCTGGACAGATACTAAGCCAGGTGGTCATGAACTCTAAAAGTGAATAACCTTTTGGACATTCTCATACAGGGAAGGCTTTGGCCTTAGTCTACTAAGCACCGTCACTCAACACAAAGCAGACCCAGGAAGGCTAAGTGTCTTGCTGGAGGATACACAACTTGTGAATGATGGAGGCATCATTAGAAATCAGGTCTGTCTAAATCTGAAACTCATATTCAGTCTACTCATAAGGAGCTGAGTGGGAAGCAATACAGAATTATGATTAGGGCTCTGTTGAGCAAAGACCTAGCGTCTCTGTTGGGAGAATAGTTTTCATCTGAACATAACCTTTTAGGTTTAGTGAAGCCAGGGTGGAGCTGGAAGGGATGGAAAAGTTGAATATCATGGTGAGCATATCCAGGGAAAATGGCTAAAACAGTTAATTTATAGTTACATCAGAGGTAATTGTGACTGGTATCTATTGCTTCACAACACACTTTTAGGCAGATTTTTTAAACATTATCTTATTGAAGCTAAATAGTCACCCTGTAGGAATGAAACTTAGTACATTTTCTGGTTTGCATAAGTTACAAGAAATTTTAAAAATTGATCATTACTCATTGTAAATTGCAAAAAGGAAAGACATGCAGCAATATTTCATTTGGAAACTAGCTTGGAACTAAAATGAATAAACAATAAAATACATTTACTTTAGATTAACTTTGGGATGTTAGAGCTGGAACACAGGTGGGAGGTCATGAGGTCTATCTCCTGACCCCAGAAGGACCTTCAGTTAAACAGGTACAGCTCTCCCTTCCTGCAACAGTTCTCAACTAGGGACCATTTTTTCCTACCCACTAACCCTCAGGGAATATTTGGCCAGAAAGTTCTGAAGACATTTTTATTTGGCACAAACTGAAGTGTGCTACTGTCATCTGGTGGATAAAGTCAGGGATGCTGCCACACATCTCACAATGGACAATCTCCACAACAAAGAATTATCTGGATCCAAATATCAACAGCACCAGGGATACATGCACCCCAATGTCCATAGCAACGCTATTTACAATAGCCAAGACATGGAAGCAACCTAAGTGTCCATCAACAGGTGAATGGGTAAAGAAGATGTGGTACATATATACAATGGAATATTACTCAGCCATAAAAAAGAATGAAATAAAGCCATTTGCAGCAACATGGATGGACATAGAGATGATCATACTAAGGGAAGTAAGTCAGACAGAGAAAGACAAATATCATATGATATCACTTATATGTGGAATTTTTAAAAAGGGTACAAATGAACTTATTTACAAAACAGAAATAGGCTCAGACATAGAAAACAAAGTTATGTTGTCGTGAGGTGGATGGACCTAGAGACTGCCATACAGAGTGAAGTAAGTCAGAAAGAGAAAGACAAACACCGTACGCTAACACATATAAATGGAATCTAAAAAAAGAATGGTCAGAAAAACCTAGGGGCAAGAAAGGAATACAGATGTAGACCTACTAGAGAATGGACTTGAGGATATGGGGAGGGGGAAGGGTAAGCTGGGACAAAGTGAGAGAGTGGCATGGATATATATATACTACCAAACATAAGGTAGATAGCTAGTGGGAAGCAGCCGCATAGCACAGGGAGATCAGCTCGGTGCTTTGTGACCGCCTGGAGGGGTGGGATAGGGAGAGAGGGAGATGCAAGAGGGAAGAGATATGGGGAGATATGTATACGTATAACTCACTTTGTTATAAAGCAGAAACTAACACACCATTGTAAAGCAATTATACTCTAATAAAGATGTTTAAAAAAAGAAAACAAATTTATGGTTACCAAAGGACAAAGCGGGGGCAGGCGGTTAAATTAGGAGTTTGGGATTAACGGATATACACCAATGTATACAAAACACATAAACAACAAGGACTTACTGTAATGTACAGGGAACTATATTCAATATCTTATAATAACCTATAATAGAAAGAAGCTGAAAATGAATATGTTTATGAATAACTGAATAACTTTGCTGTACACTTGAAACTAACACAACATTGTAAATCAGCTATACTTCAATAAGAAAGAGAGGTTTAAGAAAGAAATATATCAGGGCTTCCCTGGTGGCGCAGTGGTTGAGAGTCCGCCTGCCGATGCAGGGGACACGGTCCTGGAAGATCCCACATGCCGCGGAGCGGCTGGGCCCGTGAGCCATGTCCGCTGAGCCTGTGCGTCCGGAGCCTGTGCTCCGCAATGGGAAAGGCCACAACAGTGAGCGGCCTGCGTACCGCAAAAAAATAAATAAATAAAATAAAAAAGAAATATATTAAATAATTTTATATGTTTAAAATAAAGCTACCCACTTCATATTAGTTGTATTATATAATTCTAACAGAGTAATTTATGTCTTTTGATGTCTATCAAGGAGATGAATTAAAACTTTGATTAATGAAAAAAAAAGGAGTGCCAAGGTTAAGATACTTTGCCTCGTGGAAAGAAAAACCAGGAAGCTTCTTCTCTTGATGTAATTAGTAGGCTGTAGACTCTCAAAGTGACCCTAATGCTCATATCTATTATTTTCCAGTTTTAATAGAGCAGAGTCAGCTGAGGAAGTGACCACACTAATACTTGACCTAAGATGCAATATGTGTTTTACTATGTGTGTCTCAGACTCACCTCTGATCAATTTCCATGTGTTTCTGCAACACAATAAAATCTCACTTCACTAAATCACTCCTCTTCAACATGGTCCGTAGTTAAGCACTACCACTTACAATGCACTTGAGTTTCTAGGCAATACCTCTATGCATAATGTATGTCTTAAAAAATAATGACATTCTGGCTAGTGAGTTCCTGATCACAGCCCACTGAAGGAAATTAATAACTTCTCTGTGCAGCTGTTCTAACCACTGGCTTCAAGAAATGATATTATAATATCAAATTGCAGATTAGTACCTTTAGGGGAAATAATCTCTTTAAAATTGTCCATTCTCTGGTTTTAATGAGAAAATTTGCCATTGGGAGGTTGATGCCAAAAGAACGAACTCATTTCTCAGAGTCTCCATTCTGGGTTAGAAGAATGTTGCAGGATTTACAATCTGTCTAACTCAATTCTGTAGCCCAGTTTGGAGATCTAGGGAAATTGAAGCCCACTTCCAAGCAGCAGAACAAAGGGTTAAAGTGTAGGATTGCTAGAGAGCCCGGAACCCTTCTCAGCCATGCCCGTTGAGAGCCTCCCTGCTGCCTGCTTGGCTGCTTCAAGACAGTCTCTGGAGAGAGCCGGGAGGCCCCGCTCCAGTTCTGGCTGTGCCTAGCATCACCTCTACCCTAGGACTTAAAGAGCATTTAAGGCATTCCACATGCTTTTAACAGCAATTTGAGTAAAACCTGGACAGAATGTTCTCCCAGTGCCAGTGAGCAAGATAGGTAATTAACAACAGAAACTGATTGAGTCCCCAGAATCTGCCCCAAGTAAGGATGCATGCTTCTGCCCTTTGTTTTCACTTCCTCTGTGTTGGTCAGAGGCTCCCAGGGAAGTGGACAGAGCCCCGCCCTGGGGGTCAGCACCCCAGCACCTCTTGGTTCCCTTCTTATCTCTGCCACGGATTTGGACACCTTTGCTGCGGCTCACGGTTCCCTTGTGGTTCAGTGAACTTCTGTTGGAGGCCCCTGAGCTGCCTCAGCCTGCACACCCAGTGTGTCCCCGAGGCAGCACGGGGACAGGGGTCTGCAGCCCTGGGCTGTCCCTCCCTGTCATCTCAGGAGGGCCTGGGGAGGGAGGGCTGCTTGCTGAGGCTCTCTGCAGGGCTCTGACACCCTTTGTAATAGGAGTGCTTGAAGCTGGTCCTTTGACAAGTTGGAGGTGGCAGAGAGTGGGGATGTAGCTGTGTTGGGCGAAGAGACTGGCAGGGGCAAACGACGATTAGTCCAGGCAAGTGCAGCCCTCGTTATGAGGTGGAGAGGAACAGGTGAGGGGGTACACATGTGGGCTGCAGTCAGATTGTAGAAAGTGTGGACTGCACCTGGAAGGAAGTCCTGGGCAGTCTTGCTGACCAGCAGGGGGTGAGCTGGGATGGACAAGAAAAGAGGACACGGAGGTACCAGACCTGTAGAAGTGAAGCCACTTGGAAACGTTTCTATCTCTTTGTAACCAAAAGTGGATTCTCTACATCTCTGAGCCACCGATTCCCCAACTTTAAGTAGGGATTATAACCTACTTTGCAGGAACGTTGTAAGAATTAAATAAGATCATGTAGGCAAACTACTCAGCAGGGAGCCTGGTCTCATGGATACTACATGCCTTGATGATATTCCAAAGGCATCGGTGGGCCTTCATTCAACCCATGCAGTTCAACACTTAAGTACCCAATAGAATATCCAGCCAAATCTGACTCTGGGTCCTCTAAGTTCTCACCGGTTTTGTCGTCAGTTGATGGCAAGGTTGTCTCTTCATTAGTGTGGAGACTCTTCAAAAGTTTATGTGTCTCTGAGTCCTTGACTTCTAGACAGTAGAAAATTACGAAATTACGATCCAAGTCAAGATTTCCTAAAAGCTAAACGCCTTCTACTTACAAGGCAGACTGTTTCTCAGGATTTCCTATTGACCACCCCACCCTGATTTTAAAATCTAAGGAGGAAATCATCTGTGACTCTGTGATTACCCATCTCACTGGGTCCCTGGTAGGCTTCCAGAGTCAGTCGTCTGCCAGCTCCTCACATCTGGCACCTAACCTCACCCATCCAGGATGCAGTGTCCTCATCTGTGATGGTCCCTCTCTGGTCTTGCAAAATGTACTTCTGTACCTTTTACAAGAACATGTTGGACTAAAGTTCTTAGAGAGACAAGCTGTCAGGCCCAGATAAAAATCTTCATTAGCGTTTGGCCCGGGTTTCTCGGCTTTCCTTTGGGGCTCGGATTTGTTTAAGAATCTGATGAAAACGATGAAGGCTCAACCCATAAAAATGCATGAACAGGCACAATTCCGCATACAACGCCAGGGACATCTGGGCTCTTCTGAAGCCCCTCTGAGGATGCCAGGCTAAGAACCTGGGTTCTAAGTCAGAAACTGAGGTGCAGAGGCAGAGTGACTTGTTTAAGGTCACCCAGGTAAGTCTGAATACACTCTCAGCTGTCAGTCAACATTTTGCAGTGATCATCTCTCACATACGCGCACATGATACATTAGCATCTCAAAACATTTTGTGCGTCCATTTTCTTGCAACGGCTTCATAAATTGGGTCAAATTGGTATCATTATCATTATTTGGAATTTGTGGAGTCTGTAGAGATTATACAGCTTCCCTAAAATCCCACTGTTAACTGGAAGCACAGTTTTGACTTTCAACCTGGCTATCCTGATTCACACCGTTTTCTCCCAGCCATACCAGGGCTCTGAAAGCAACCTGTTAGGCAGAGTGAAATGTGGGCGGGAAGAAGCTTGACAAAGAGACCCAGGAACAGTGCAGGGGTTAACAGGGAGGATCTAGGAAGGCTTCATGGGCCTTGAATGGGATGGTAGAAAAAACAAGGAAGGAGTCTTCTGCCTGGGGGTATAGAGTGGACCATGGCATAATGTTATGGCTGGCACAATAAAAGCGTAAGGAGACCTGACTGCATCCTGGGGCATGAAGGTGTGTACAGATGGGTAGGCTCCCCAGTCAGTGAGGTAGATAAAATAAACAAATAGAATCATTACATTTCTATCACCCTAGAGAGCTCTACCATCAACAATAATAAATTTGTAACATGTGTATAACATTATATGTATACATTTTATATGTAGATACCCTGATATATTTTATTGTTACATACATACGGCATATTTATTAAGTATATGTATTTATTATTATTATTTAATATTACATTAACTATATTATATTCATAAAAACAAGATTCTGCTGTGTATACTATATATTCTGTTTTGGAAATGTTTTGTTTTGTTTTTCCTGGTAATTATTTCCCTTTTTTCATTTTGCTAAACTTTCAGTAAATCTGACATCCAGACACATTCAAACTTTCTAATTTCCCTAACTCACCAAAATATATATTATTTACAGATGGTTGGAGCAAATTAGTTTCTCATCCAGGATCTTAGTGCACTTTGAATAGTTATTCAAGGTGGCCAGAGTTTGCTTTAACTTTCTCAACAGGAGATTGCAGCTCACCTCATTTGGGGGAAATTCTTTCTTGCAGTAAATACTATGATATAACAAGACAGCAGTTTGTCACAAGGAGAATGAGCTTTCTGTTTATTGCGTCATTCAAATTAAGCCACCTGCTGGCAAAGATAACATCACATTCAGTTGATCTTGGTGACATGTAAGAATGCTTCAAATATAAGCATCTGCAGCTGCATGCCTGTGATAATTCTCAAGCTCAGCTTACCACAAGATAGATTCACATGAGGTCTGTGTAGCTGAGAAAAGAAGTTGAAGAATTAAGCGTATTAAATTTTACATTGGTTGGTCTTTTAAATGTCCCAACGCAACTTATTCAATGCCTCTTCAGGGAAGTATGAATTTTACCAACCAGGAAAAAGCCAGTTCTCTGGACACAGGACTCTTTCTTACCTCAGACTCTCTGCCTTTTAGGTAGGTGGGAAGGACCACCTCATTCCATTCTCAGTGCTCGGGAATCCTATCGTTGGTTTCCAAAAGCACCAATGCAAATTCAGGTATTCTGTTCATCAATTCATTCACTCATTTGCTTATTTAGCAAATATTTACCGACCATGGATTTCACGTCGCTTGCTGAGGGCTCATTGGTGATTAAGGCGGGCACATCCCCACCCCCAGGAGTTTACGGAACACCTCAAGGCAGCTGGAGTATGCTGTGGATCTGCGATAGTGGGGATCCTTTTGCATCCTGCCTCTGCTATTACAATCCCTGTCCGCACTCTCGTCTCCAAACTGGAACTGGGCTCTAAATTGGGCAAAGCGGGTCTTCTGTGGATGAGGACAGAGGATTAGTGGCATGGCAGCTAATTCTCTTGCCTTGTCTTTTTTTTTTTTTTTCCCTGCTGCCATGACCACTTTTCCCAGGGAAAGCCAGATCTCGCAGGCTCTAGGGAGTTCTACAGGGCCTCAGGGGACTCTTGGGATGAGAAAAACCTGTGTTCCCCGGAGTGCCAGATCCCCCCTCCTCCCTGACTCATCTGTAAGGCGTCTGGCTCCCTAAGGAGAAGCTCTGTCTTTTATTCTCCCCCATGGTGATCACCTAATGGTCAGCACCCCAAGAAAACCAATGCAATCACGCTAAAAGAGGAACCTCTTCTTTTAGGGCTGGAACTGGCAATATTATTAGCTGTGAGGCAAAGCAAATTCCTCCTACCATCGAGAATGTCAACTCCATCTTTCTGGTGATCTAACTTCTGTCTGTTCCAAGACCCCATTTAGGCTCCTCCCTCCAACAGGAAGCTTTTCCTAACACCGAGCTCACTCCTAGCCTTTACCTGTGGTCCTCATTGAGATCTGCCACGTGCTGCTTCGGCAGGAAGACTGACAGATGCTTGTCTCAGGGGTCTTGTCCCTTACACAGGCAGAGAACAAATGCACAGAAAATTTTCTGTGGCTTCAGTGGGAAGCCACTGGACTGTGCTCTCTTTGGGGGAGGCAGGTTAGTATAAAGCTTAAGAGGGTGACCTCTTGAATCAGACTGCCTGGCACAAATCCTGGCTCTGCCACCTACCAACCCTATGCCTTTCGGCACGTTGCTCAACCCTTCCATACCTTTACTTTCTCATCTGTACAGGGGAAAAAATAGTACCTACCTCTAGCATATTTGCAATAATTAAATTATTCAATGCATGAAAAGTATATAGAAGAACTCCTGACACTTCAGTAAGTATCAACAACGTTATTATTATTGTCTTACTTTTAAGGATGAGACCCTTAGCAATAGTGCCCCACAGAATTCTAGACGAATAGATGTGATGAAGAGCATGGAAGTAATTTGATCCCATCTTTTATATGATCTTTATGACTGACCAGTAAAAAGATAAGGAAGTAACCCTAAGCTTTTCAAAATCTTAAAAATCCTTCGTGCATCTTCAAATATCAGCTTACAACAAGCACGATTGAACTCACTACTTACTCTTGAAGCCCTCGGTCACCATGTAAGCACTTTGATTTTACAGGAGCTGCTGTGCTCTAAGGAAGCCAAGATTAGCCCAGGTGGAGAGATCACATTGAAAGGTCCTGAGATTATATGGAGAAAGAGAGGGAGGGAAGAAAGGAGTAAGGAACAGAGAGAGAAAGGGAGAGGGAGACAGAGACAGAGACAGAGAGACAGAGGCAGAAACAGAGATGCTCCAACAAGCCCCCACTGGCTTTGGTTCATGCCCTGTTTCCCAGCTCCTGTCTGTAACTTTCCCCGCCAGAACTGTCTAGCCCATCTCTCCCCAGATTCCTGGCCTTTGAAAACTGTGAGATATAATAAAATGAGTGTTGTTATTTTATGCTACTAGGTTTTGTGATGATTTCTTAAACACGAATAGATAACCAGAACAGATTTTTATTTCTCAGTCGGAATCTTTCCTTTCTCTCTCTCTCTCTTTTTTTTTTTTTCTGCATACAGGAATGAGTTCAGAAAGGAGAGGGTTTAGAGTAGCCCTAAACTCTCTTATAAATAGGGTAGCCTTATTTATAAGAATTCAAACAGTGGGCTTTTCCTCCAACAGAAAAAAAAATACAGACAATTCTGCTTGCTTTAATGCCATCGAATCACGGTTTATCATTGAGAGAAAAAAAAAAACAAAAAAACTGTGCTCTAGGACCCTGTGAAACCTAAGTCACGTGTGTGCCTGACCTGGCCTTGGCTGGGCAGATGGCGGGACCTGATCCTCATGTGCCCACGCATCCACGGGCTTTGTCCTAGTGTCCCAGTGAGGTTCCAATGGTGAATGTGCGCTGCATTCCTCCTCGGACCCTTTCCCAGTTTGACAAGCTCTGAGGAGGCAGTACATAAAGCAGTACAGGAAATGCAAGACATCTGTACTGGAGCCTGGGAACACACTTTCCCCGGTCCCCTTGCTGGTGTGGTCCTGGCATGGAGCGGGGCCTCTGGAGAAATGAATTAAAGAAACAAGTCCAGAGGAGAACATGGGATTCCACTTCCATTCATCTTCCTTATTTTGCAAACACCACATTCTGCAAATCCCATGCCAGTAAAGCTCTTGGATCAGCCCTCAAATTCTTCTGGATCCTTCAGGGAGGAGATGTCAGGGCTGGCCAAGAATCTAAGTGGAAACTGATGACAGAAGCTGACATTAATCAGCTACACAGTATGTTCTTCCCAGCAGGTTTCTTCCAATAAATCAAAGACCAGCAAATCCAAGGGGTGTTTAGCCATGAGAGAGCAACTGTTTGCTGTTCTCCTTCCTTGCTAAAGATGATGAATTTAATGTTTAATTGAATCCAACACTGGTGGCCGTGGGAGTGTTTGCTGTAGGTGTTGGGTCCGCATACCACATACAGTCCCATTTCCTCCCAGGCCAGGGGCTTCAGGCGAGCATCCCCTGCTACACATGGCTCATCGTTTATGTTGAAGTTTTCTGGCCAAACAGAGCCACCACCCTATCTGGTGATCTGAAACAGACTCACTCTTTCAAGTTGGAATCCTTGGGCTGTTTTGGTGACCAAATAATTCTTTTCCTTCCTGTAAGACCTAATTAAGATACTTAAAGATATTAATGTAATAATGCCTGTTTAAAATCCAGCGAGGGCCAAGCTCTTTCAACATTGGCGTGTGCAGGGGCAGGATGCAGGGCTCAGACAATAGGAGAGCCTTGGGTCTGAGGCCATGCGCCACTCATCTTGGCTGTGCTACCCTAACCACATCTTAACCTCTCTGAGCTGCTTTTCATTATCTTTAAAATGAGGATTAAATCCAACACCATCAATTTGTGGCAAAGATTAATGAAAAAGGTATGTGGGAAGGCAGTTCTTATGCTGCAAAAGTATTATGAACATGGAAGAATAGGGTTGTTGTGATTTGTATCATTAATAATATTTACTAAGGAGCATGAAAAAGTGGAGTGGCTTTTACAGCAGGAAGTTCTGGGGGAGAAGCATATGAAAAGGAAGTACCAAGGTCTCAGCAATAGATCCAATACAAAACTCTCTTCTAGGGCAAATACCTTAATGGAGATAAGATACTTATCTCCAAGTCAAGACTCATAACAGATCTATACTAGGACAATAAATGGGAAATTTATGGAAGGAATTCAGCTGCTTACAACCAAATAACAACTTGGATAATTAAGGCAAGTGTTTCTCGGGCATGAATGATAATTAAATTGAAAAGTTACTTGGACGGCATAGTTTTGGAAAGTAGACCTAACTATGTTGATACGTTTCTGACATTTTTCAACTTCTACCCCATAAAATCTTGGCTTTGGTAAGAAAAAGAATATGAAGTCTGATATTTTATATTTCCTTAATGATTGCCAAAAGAATACAGTCAAAATTACTTATATTTACATTTTTTCAAAACACTATCACATTTGTTATCACTTTAGAGTCTTACAATCGTCCAGAAGTAAACTGGGTAATTATCATATTTACCTTTAGATACAGAAACTGAAGTTCAAATAGAAAAGGTGATTTCACCCGAGGTCCTGTAGATTCCTGGTGGCAGAGTGCACTCTGGGACTGTGCATTATTCTTAAAATCGTCCCTTTATTTGGGCTTAATTGCCTAAGACAATTTGGGGACATGCATCAATATTGTTAAGAATTTCATCTTAGACATCTCACAAAACTGTATCCAAGTACCCAGTATGTAGCTGGTACCTGCATCTAGAAATATGTTTATGAAACTGACTATAGATGCATAAGATTCTTGTTTCATTCACTTTCTTCTCTACAGGAGACAGTGTCATATGTGTATACACAAAGATTTTGGACTTGAAACTATCTGGAACAAATACTTGTTGGGCCACTTACTAGCTGTGTGACCTTAGACAAATTTCTCTCTGGATTTTGATCTCTTCCCATATAAAACGGGACTAATTTCTACCTAACAGGGGTGATGTAAGAATGAAACTAGCTAACGTAGGCTTGCCTCTGTCTAATCATTTGGGTCTCAACTCTAAGTTTCCCTCCTCAAGAGAGACCTTTCCAGACTCTCGTAGCTAAATAGCCCCTCCCTCAGCATCCATTGCTGTTAATGCCACCATCCTATTTTCTTTTCTTTTTTTTTGAAGAACTTTTCATTACGTGAATTTATATAATTTATTTATTTGTTAATGAGTTTATTGTTTATCTTTCTTTTTAAAATTGCAGGTTGCAAGAGAGTAGAAACTTGACTCTTTACTGCTTCTCAAGGACACCAAGACACGGTTAAACACCCACTCAGCGGACACTGTTCACATTGTGTTAAATAATAGCATTCCCTTATCTTGTACATTGCAGTCTTTTTGGTCATACAAGTGGCAGCCCTGCTGCTTTGCAATGAAGGCTTAATAAATTTTTTGTGCACCAAGTAAGCGTACAACAATAAGATTAAGTTTATATTTCTTGCCAGGGCCTGTGATAAGGCCTGGAAAAGCAGAGGTGAATAAACACAGTCTCCACTCTCCATAAGCCTCATACTCTGGCATTGAAACGTTTTATTCTCTGACATGGTTCTAAGGTTCAAATACAGCAAGATAGTTAGCGTCATATAACTTTCTATTAATAGAATCCATTTGAAAAACATCTTACTATTTTTTTTTGCGGTACGCGGGCCTCTCACTGCTGGGGCCTCTCGCGTTGTAGAGCACAGGCTCCGGACGCGCAGGCTCAGCGGCCATGGCTCACGGGCCCAGCTGCTCCGCGGCATGTGGGATCTTCCCGGACCGGGGCACGAACCCGTGTCCCCTGCATCGGCAGGCGGACTCTCAACCACTGCGCCACCAGGGAAGCCCCACCTTACTATTTTGTATCATTTAGCTTTACCATGATCATTATCATTGTCATCCTCATCATCAAAACTAACACATGATTTCCTGCAAAGTTCCTGCTTCCTGCAAAGTTCTGTGCTTGTCACCGTGGGGTACAGAGATGATTAAAATATGGTCCTATATTTGCCATAATCTAAATGTAAATATTTTCAATTTTCAGATTCATAGAAGATAGCAAATCTGTGACTCTATGCCACCCGAAAGTCATAGGATAGTGTGGAGATGTTGGCTTATGCCTAGGATACAAACGTGCCAAATAACACAGACTGCAGCCCCTACTCCATCCATAGCCACCTGTAGCTAGCGACCTAGCATAGAAAGGTCAATGTTTTCTTCTTTCGTCACGAGTCTACAGCAGATGCAACATGAACATGGGAGGATTCCAGACCAATGGGTAAGGCTGACGGCAGACTTAGGGTATCTAGAGACTTGCTTTGGAGTTCTTCAATCCAAACCTTGCTTGAATGAGGGCAGGATGTTATTAGCAGAGGGGAGTGTATTTTTTCCCTCTATCCAGGTGGACATTTGCCCACATTGCAAAACTGGTACCGTGCCACTTACTGATTAATTCTTTATCCTCTTCAGAGAGGTCAGATCCTCAGAAGCCATGGATACCGAATTCCAATAGAATTGTCACGTGACCATCAACAAGGGCTGCTGTCAAGATATGTGATGACCCCCAGTAGTGGTGCTATAGTCACTCACACCGTACAATTTACATCAGTGAACACAGGCCACACCACCCTAGATTCCAAGGACACAATCAAGAGCATTGAGAAATGGAGGGACAACGTCTTGAGAAGTAATTTTAATGCTTCGCTTAAAATTCTAACCCTCTTTCTCTGTCCTTTAATGTTTCTTCCCCCAAACCATCCATGACTCTAAAGCACAGGTCTGTTAGATCTTCATTTCTCCTTGGCACCCCCTGACATCAGCTCAGTCAATCTGTAACAATCTCAATTAATCTTTCACAAGTCTATACAGAGGACTTCAGAGACCATGATATACAACCCTTCAACTTACAGGTGAGGATCTGAGAGGAAAGTTGACTTCCAGAAGTGGCATAGAAGACAGAACTGCTCCTACCAGGAATGTAAGGAGCCTCTACTTTCTGAAAAGATAAATGGAGGAAGAGAAGCAGGATCTTGAGGAAAAATCTGGAGGCTGCGTAAATATCCAACGTATAGCAATTCATAGATTTACTTATGAGTCGTGTAAATTTACGTAGTAGTGAGTGAGCCTGTCAGCTGAATGAACAGGTTCACGGGCGCTCCTAAGATGAAGGCAGAATTTCAAGAGGACAAAATTCGAATTTTCTTCTCTGACACCCCCCTCTCTTCACCCCTATACCATCACCGTCATCATCCTCATCTTACCCGACCTATCAGGAAAAACTATCAGAAGAGGAGTTACAATACTGGTAGAGACAAGTTGAAAATACAATTATGTAAACTGAGATGGTTATGAGGGAACATTTGGGGATGATGTCAGTTTAGGGAAATAGAAAGATAGCAGAGTAGTCAGAGGACATCAAAGATATTTCTAGAAACAAGACCTGGTGAGCCAAAGGGAGATTGAATGAATGCGCTTACGTTTACCTTCCCAGCTTTTCATAGGAAGTCGAAGATGCTTTTGTGAAAGGCAAGTGGGGAAAAGGTGAGTCTACAAACCATTATCTATTCAAAGCCTTGATTTAAAACATTTGTTTTCAAACACACTAAGGATTCAATATCTAGTTGTTAACATTAGCGAAGTGAATTTTTTTCATAATTTATTTGAAGGAAATACCTTGAGGAATTGGCAATGGGCCAAACAGGAAAAAAGATGTCCAGCATAAAGGCATACTGTTAGAATTTTAGGGACTACAAGCCAGGGACTTCCCTATCCAAGAGCTCTTCTTCCTCACCTGCACCCTCTTCAGTCTGACATGGCAGAGGACTTGGATTTCAGGAACCACAGAAAAGAGATGCCCTGGTACTTGGCTTCAGAAAACCCTGGATGTATTTTCAGTCAGAGGTTACCATTTTATTGGTGGAAAAGTGAGAACAGGGATGTTGTAGACGAAGCTTTGTCCTAATTTGAATGGCCTTGAAGGGCAACGCTGGATGACGTTCCCAAGCGTGTGGCCTATCTGGGTAACAGGGAGTACTCGGGTATTCTGGAAAGCTAGAGCCACGCTGGGAAAGAGAAATAGCATGACTGACAGCCAGCTTGGCTCCCAGTAGAGATTTGTCCCCTGCCCTCTTACCCCCAACTCTGTCATCTGTTGATATCACTTTACCCCGATGGTCCATGGGTCACAGAGTCTGCCATTCAGAAAAGTTTTCCAAGTCCACTCTGTGCTGGAGCCTGGACCGGACAAAGCACAGGGGCCCAGGGGGCACCATTGGGTGGAGCGTCTGTGCATTTCCTCAATCCTGTTGGGTATAAAGGTCAGGAGACTCCTCTGTGAACCACCCAAGGAAGGGGGAAAAAGAAGGATCGAAGAATTGTTGAGGAAAAAATATAGAGTGATCAAATCATTGCAGCTAGAAGAATTTTGAGGTCAGCAGTTCATTCCGCTGCCTCTGATTGGCTTCCACTCCAGAGGGACATTAGCCCTCAGGGTCACCGCGGTGCCTGTGGGAGTGGGAGTGGGTGTGTGGCTGCTCCTGGTCTCTGGATCTCACCTGTCACTGCAGGCAGCCTGGCTCGTGGAAGAGAGGAGGAGAGTGCAATGCACCCAATGCAGAGCATGCAGTGGCCAACCTCATAGAACACCTGTAAGATGGCTAGAAATGGAAAGGAATAGACAAACAGGAAAGGGAACGGAAGGAGAGAAGGGAGAAGGGATGGAAATAGCGTCTATAGTGGTGAGTGGTAGAGAACAGGCTTCCGTGTACCTTAGCCTTCTCTGCCTCTTCTTTCCTGGAGCTGTAAATAGTGAAAATATCTTCACTACCTTCTTAGGATGACGTACAGTTACTAAGAACTTTCCATCTACTTTCTTTACACTACGTCACTCACAATCAGCCTGCTCTAATGGCAGCCTTTGCAATCCCATTTTATGAATTAGTACACTGAGGCTCAGAAATGTTTAGGAGTCTCTGGAGTCGCATAGCTCAGAAGGAGAAAGAAGGGTCCTGCCCCTCAGCTGTCATAACAAAAGGAAGGGATGAATGGTCATTCCACCAGAGACGTATTCACAGCTCAGAACCCTCAGGGAGAGGCCAGGGAAAGAAAAACACATGATGAGAGGTCTATGGCAAGAAATTTGGAGGAAAAGGCCAAAGAGACCAGAGGCTAAGGGGAAAGAGGTGTGAAGGAAAGAAAACACACTGTCTACAGCGGCAACCTCCACGCCATTGTGTTTCACTTAATAGACTGTGTCCTGAATTGGGAGACGGATGAGGGAATAAACAACACCCACGCAGGCTGACTAAGGCCTCGGGGACTTGGCTGCATGGAAAGGAGGCACAAACAGACTCTTACCCAGGACTTGCAGAGGTGAGAAGGAAGGAGGGTGCCTAGGAGACCATCGGTCTTGGCCAGAGATGGCAAGATGCAGGTTGGGATGGAGCAGCCCCGGGACAGGAGTGGTGGGAAGCAGAAGGAACATGCAACAGCTGGGGCAGATATCTTCTCATCAACTGCTAGCCCTCAGCCCCTCACGGGCCTCCCTTACGCCTCACATTCCGAATGAGTCAGTGTCATCATCGATCCCTGCTGTGTATTCACAGGGCTGGAGGGGAGGGATCTGGCTGGAACATAGAAGGCCCCTTAACACATGAATTTGGCCCCAAATGCACCCAAACTGCTCTGTCCTTTGCAGCTGTTGGCACCCACAGGATTCTAATAGCTAGAATATCTCGCTAAGGATTCTAATAGCTAGAATATCTCTCATGTTATTGCCCCCTTACTTTTCTCATAACAAAACTTTCATTAACTCCACCAGTTATTCACTCACTGACTCACGTGTTCAGCAAACGTTATTAGGTAAACGGCATCTTGCTAGACCTGAGGAGTGTCTAGCCTTGAAGGTCCCAGTCTTCTGGGAGTGCACAGCTGGGTGGGCTAACAAGGCAAGTCAACAAATAATTTTGATTTAGTGTGATGGGTCAGATGGAAGGCAAGCACTGGATGGGCCTGCATTGAACCTAGTTGAAAGGTGGGTGGCGTGTGGGAGGAGAGTCTACAGCAGTCCAGGGCTGAACTTATAGTACCACGAGCCTGTAGGAGCCAGACTTCATCCCAAAGATTTCTCAACAGTACCCAGGTGTGACCTTTATCCTCATGATGCAAAATGGCTAATAGAGCTCCAGCCATCACCTCTTCATATTACAGTGTAAGCATGAGCAACAAACTCAGTGGGCCTCAGGCTACTTGATAGTCCTAGGAATTCATAAGTGTCTTCTTTCATGCTTGTCTTTAACAGCATTTATTCATTCATTCTTCCAAATTCAGTGTTCTTTCAATACCATATTCTGAATGTGGAGCTTTATATTGTACTAGAGAATGTAGTTGGACCCATCAGGTCTCATTGTCCATCATCACTGTATGGAAGAATTTTTGCTGTATTTGAACCCATTCCTCTCCCATCTCTCAACACACACAGATGCACACACACAGACACGTGTTGAATTATATGTAGGGGCCATGGAGATTTAGAGCACAAAGACATCATAAAGGAATTGGAGTCCAGCCATTCCTCAGAGCTTTTACTTTGTTGAAAATCAAGCTTGACCATGGATTTCACTATTAGGACACGAAAGTTACTTCCGAGGAGGCTGAGTGACAGGGGAAGGATCTGAGGTCCCCTCCTGTGGGCCCTGGCACTCACCACATCTGCTGACTTTACACTAGACTTGATTATGGTCGTGGGCTTTGAAATGATCTGGTCCAACTTGAGGCTTTGTCTACAGATTTATATCCTTTCTCCATTTCTTGCTACTGTGTTTTTCTACTTGGAGAGAGTGAGCCTCCAGCCTGAAAGGTTATATTGTACAAGTGCTAAACTCGAATCCAGGTGTTCGGTGACTCTAAGCCAGGCCCTTATAAAGTTGTGCGATATAAGCTGAGTCCCTTCAGTGTTGAGAGTGTTTCTTATAAAAACAGAGATGGTAATAATCCCTGGCTCAAGGTTTTTATGAACACTAAATGCAAATAAGTCTGGCAGAGCCATTCAATAAAATGATAGTTTCCTTTAAAGGGGTTTTCTCTTCCAAAATATTTGCATGCTAGGAAATTGAGGGTCTCTGATAAAAGGGGAAGTAACTCAACCACAAAATCTTGGTGCCAGCCTGGATTTGAGGAAGCCTCCGTAACTAACATCTCAAATTTCCTTCTCTCTTGGCTGACAGAGTTGGAGGCCAGAGCCTGATACTTATCTCCTTCCATCTGTTTCTCTGTGCAGACTTATTATAACGGGATGTGTCTATTCCAAAACAGTGGTGCCTTCTATACAAGTGTGCAGAACATTTCTCTTAATTTCCTAGTGCTTCGTTCTCAGGCTTCCCACTGTAAAATCAAGAAGTGCAAAAAAGACGGCTTCTCCCTGACTTCTCTGCTGCTCCTGGGGAGAGTGGGGCCTTGAGGCAAGCTCTGGGCTGGGGATGTTTCCTCCAGAGACCTCCTGCATTCCCCGAGTCTCCCAGCGTCCCTCCAACCCTCCCTGAGCATGCTTGGTTTGAGCCAGATTAGCATCTTCCCTGTTCCCCAAACACAGTCTCTTTTCCCATCTTGATGGTTTTGGTCTGTGCCTTCTGCTCCTTCTCTGAACTTCAGCTCCCACCCAGGGTCCTGATTCCTATCTTTATTATCTGTAGTTCCCAGCCCTCACCCCCACCCCTCCTCAAGCTCAGTCTGTGCTGTGCTTCAAGAGCTGGGGATGGCAGCAGGTAAAGTGACGAGGCTAGTCCGGATGGACTGAGGCTTTGAGCATTCTACTCAGTGGAGAAGCAGAGCCTTCTCCACAAGCAGAGGCAGACACTGAGGAAGCTTTGCAGACATCTGAAAAAATCTAATGGGCCTAGCTTTCCTGCACCCTCATTGTTTCCCAAGGACCTTCTTTCCTGTGGGTCTGAGTCTGCATTTAGAAACTGAATGCTATAGACTGAATGTTTCTGTCCTCCTCCCCCAACCCATATGTTGAAGCCCTAACCCCCAGTGTGATGGTGTTAGGAGGTGGGGCATTTGAGAAGTAACTGGGATTAGATGAGATTATGAGGTTTTAGTTCAGATTGCTATAACAAATTACGGAAGGCTGGGTGACTTAAACAACAAAAATTAATTTATCATATTTTTTGGATGCTGAAAAGTTTAAGGTCAAGGTGCCAGCAGATTCAGTGTCTAGTGAAAACTCACTTCCTGGTTTTAGATGGCCATCTTTTAGTTGTCTTCTCACATGGCAGAGAGCAAAGAGAAAGAGCAAGCTCTTGTGTCTCTTCTTATAAGGGCACTAATTTAGTCATGAGGGCTCCATCCTTATGACCTAATTATCTCCCAAAGCCCCAACTCCTAATACCATCACTTTGGGGGTTAGGATTTTAACATGTAAATTTTGGGAGTAGGACACAAATATTCAGTCTATAAGACAGCCTGAACTGACTAAGGCACTGAGGAAGTCTGGAGGCTCAGTTAGACATTTATATCCCAATATGTTTTTAGGGAATGTACATCTCAGCCTGGAAGCCCAGCCATCCTGGTTGGTATTGCCTGACCTTTAGTGCAGGGCCTAGAATCTAACATTTTTGGGTCTGTGCCTACAAGTAGTAAGCTCCTAGGAAATGCTCCTATCCTAGACTGAGATGATCATCTTTTTTTAAAAAGCATTTTCCTTTCCATATATTTTCCACAATTACTCTTGCTCCAAGAGAAAAATAAACTTGTATGCCATGAGCATGGTTTTACAGATAAATCTGTAATTTAAACCTCAAAGTAACCCAGTGAAATAAGTATTATGACTCCCATTTTACAGATGAATAAACTGTGGCTTAGAGGAATTACTTCCTCCAGAATCATACAGCTAATAAGTGGTGGACATACCTGGAATACAAATGCAACTTTTTCTACATCCAAATATCCTATTACCAGTGTGATCTGTTTCAGATTGTCAATTCAGAATGCTGAAGTTTCTATAGACATCTGAAAAGCATGACAAATCAAATAAAATAATTTTCCAAATCATCTTTCGGTGATATCCCGAGACTATAAATGCCCAACTCTACAATCACATAAATATATTCCTCTTTAGCTTGATCAAATTATAACCATTTATTCTTTTGACTTTCCACTACGCCATACATATGCCATTATTGTGGCATCTGTAACACTTGAATGCACTTACTTTATTACATGACAGGCAGAGTCAGAAGAACATTCCACACAATAGGAGATCTCCTTAAGAGCAGGAATCACGACTTAGTCACCAATGTCAACAGCATTCTCAGGTAAGCCAGGCAGGGGGTGCTGCCCCAGCTTTTTCATCAGGCAGCCTCGTACTTTGGAGTGACTTCCTGGAAATTTTCTAAGTCCTCTTCCAGTGCTAAAGACAAGTTCAGTTCACGCCAACAGATCCACTGGGGCAGATGGAGATATTCTGGGGCTATGTGGTCAGGCCCTGGTTCTAGATTTCTGAGAGTCTAGGGAGGAATAGCTCCCATTGACCGGCATAACATTTCTTTCATGGAATGGCATGAGATTGTGTTGCCAGATGTTGCTGACATGCTGATATTGGTGACTTAAAATGTTTATTTAGAAAATTATTTGCCCAGAACCTTGCGTATTGAGAAGGCAGGCTTGACTGATGTATCTGTAGCTCCCAGGCACAATGTATCTGTTCAGTAAATACTTGTTAAAGCAAAGAATGAATGGATAAAAGTTCTGTGATATTTAAAAATAAATTAAATTAAGAACATTAAAATTTTTTCCTGATTATGGAGTTGGCATTAATTAGCAGTCATTTTCCATAGACAAACTGTATAAAACTCACTCCAGTGCCAGAGTCCAGTGAATTGCTCCCAGACTTAAGTGGACTATTGACAATGTTGGTACCAAATGGTCCATTCAGAAAGCCCATGCCCTCTCCTAGACTTAGCACAATTCTCTAGGTTTTGGACATCAATGTGCTTGTATCCTAGACACATTAAATGTACTAAGTTCCTCAGTCATGGGAAGCCCAGCATCTTTTAACAGCTGCCCTCCCCCCCACACCCAACATTATAGGGTCACCAGGGCCAGGAAGTCCCAAAGAGGAAAAAACAGCCTGATTTATCTTAATCTTGTGCAGAGCTAAAATGACATTTTTTTAAATTCCTACACTGATGTTGAAAATGAAATCTTCAAGACAAATGGATTCTGGGCAGTGGAAATTCCAGCCCCAAGAGAGAGGCAGAAAATGAGCTTTCTGTTGTGAAGGCTGAAGCCACCGAGACTATGGTATCTGATTGGCTAATGCGTTATATTTTGAGTGAGGATTGACAAAAGCCCTATGTGAAATCATCATGTGATTCTGTGGAAGATACCTCCTTTATTACTTACTACGTGATTTCCAAAGAAATTGGGCCTGTTGTCAAAAATAACATGCTTCCTATGAAATACAGATTTACTGGGACTCAAGTAAGTAATTTATGATCTTGGGTTTGTGCCTTTAATAACCTATTATCCGGGAGGGTGTCTGAAGGAGGAAAGCCCTATGGCTAAGAGCCAGTAAATTACACACCATGGTAGAGGGGGAGCCACACATTCCTCTCCCATAGATGGCTTGTCCTTATAGATGTCCTGAGCAACTGTGTGCAGCACTGCATTAAGCACTGAGTGTATACATACAAGGCATGGTCCCAACCTCAAGGACATAATCAAATAGCTGTGACATGAAAGCATCATGAATCATTTAAATGGGTATTTAGTTTACACCATAAGAATTCAGTTCCTAGTAGACTGAGAGTCCCAGAAATTTCTGAATTTAGGGTATTTTGGACAGGCCCTGAATATTGGAAATGTTTATTAGGAGTTTAGAATTGAAGAAGGCATTTGAGTACAATGTGAATAAAATAAGAGGTGGAAGAATTCAAGCCACTTTCAAGCACAGAAAGGAGACAAAGTGGGCTGGAGGGTAAGAATTAAGAGTGGATTACAAGGAATTAAGGCTGTAAAAGCAGATTTGCTGATTTCATTCTACTTCAATATTTCCAATTAAATTAACTCATTGACTAGAGTAGTCCAACATCCTTCTTTATAATTATTGAAATGTGTTTTAAAAATATCACAATTTAGGGCTTCCCTGGTGGCGCAGTGGTTGAGAGTCCGCCTGCCGATGCAGGGGACACGGGTTCGTGTCCCGGTCCAGGAATCCCACATGCCGCAGAGCGGCTGGGCCTGTGAGCCATGGCCACTGAGCCTGCGCGTCCGGAGCCTGTGCTCCGCAACGGGAGAGGCCACAACAGTGAGAGGCCCGCGTACCGCAAAAAAAAAAAAAAAAAAAAAAAAAAATCACAATTTAGTCCCCCCCCTCTGTTATGTGGGTACAAAATACATTGTGTGTGAGTATCTGTGTGTGGATGGCAAGTGTTTGGTGTGTGATGTGTACATGAGGGGACATGGAGGGATGTGATGATGTAACATGTGGTATGTGTGTGTTGAGTTTGGAGATATATATATATATATATGTTTTATGGGAGGGGCTTAGCTGAGCTAGGCAGAAAAGGGACAAAATTGTCCATGTCATTGAGCGCCACCCAGTGGGCCTTCTAGGGCAGCACAGCCTATGAGAGAGAGACCCCAGCTACCACATATGCCTTCTCATACAGCCTTCCTTTACTGAAAGACCGTTGGTCCATCTGTGTTGTTACAAATGGCAAGATTTCATCTTCTTTCACGGCTGGAACTTGAGGGTATTATGTCAAGTGAAATAAGTCAGATGAAGGAAGACAAATGCCATATGATTTCACTCATATGTGGAATGTAGGAAACAAACAAAATAAATGAACAAACTAAACTAAACAAAAGCAAACATGTAGATACAGAGAACAGAGTAGTAGTGACCAGAGAAGAAGGGGCAGGTGGGAAGAGGGCAAAATCGGTGAAGGAGATCAACTGTGTGGTGATGGATGGAAATTAGATTTTTTGCGGTGAGCACCGTGTAGTGTATGTAGAAGTAGTAATATAATGTTATACACATGAAACTTACATAATGTTATAAACCAATGTTACCCCAACAAAAAATAAATTTAAAAAGAATATAAAGAATACATTCATATAGATTTATGAGTTACAGTGTTTTTCTATCAAAAAGTTCATAGAATAATAAAAATTTAAGGGAATGTAAGAAAAAAAGACAGGAAGACCATTGGGGAAACAATCAGCTTTGGAAAGGGAGGTATCATAACTTCTTGACACACTAAGGTATAAATTATTTTATATTTCTACTAAAATCAGAGGCCCC
>NW_020837956.1:30180188-30280853 GCF_003676395.1 Aethalodelphis obliquidens
AAATACATTGTGTGTGAGTATCTGTGTGTGGATGGCAAGTGTTTGGTGTGTGATGTGTACATGAGGGGACATGGAGGGATGTGATGATGTAACATGTGGTATGTGTGTGTTGAGTTTGGAGATATATATATATATATATATGTTTTATGGGAGGGGCTTAGCTGAGCTAGGCAGAAAAGGGACAAAATTGTCCATGTCATTGAGCGCCACCCAGTGGGCCTTCTAGGGCAGCACAGCCTATGAGAGAGAGACCCCAGCTACCACATATGCCTTCTCATACAGCCTTCCTTTACTGAAAGACCGTTGGTCCATCTGTGTTGTTACAAATGGCAAGATTTCATCTTCTTTCACGGCTGGAACTTGAGGGTATTATGTCAAGTGAAATAAGTCAGATGAAGGAAGACAAATGCCATATGATTTCACTCATATGTGGAATGTAGGAAACAAACAAAATAAATGAACAAACTAAACTAAACAAAAGCAAACATGTAGATACAGAGAACAGAGTAGTAGTGACCAGAGAAGAAGGGGCAGGTGGGAAGAGGGCAAAATCGGTGAAGGAGATCAACTGTGTGGTGATGGATGGAAATTAGATTTTTTGCGGTGAGCACCGTGTAGTGTATGTAGAAGTAGTAATATAATGTTATACACATGAAACTTACATAATGTTATAAACCAATGTTACCCCAACAAAAAATAAATTTAAAAAGAATATAAAGAATACATTCATATAGATTTATGAGTTACAGTGTTTTTCTATCAAAAAGTTCATAGAATAATAAAAATTTAAGGGAATGTAAGAAAAAAAGACAGGAAGACCATTGGGGAAACAATCAGCTTTGGAAAGGGAGGTATCATAACTTCTTGACACACTAAGGTATAAATTATTTTATATTTCTACTAAAATCAGAGGCCCCAAAAAAAAAAAAATCAGAGGCCCAGAGGCAGGGTCTAGTGATCTGGCCAAATTACTTAGTTTTAAATCTGTGGAAAACAGCTCTAAGGCAGCAATTCAAGCACTAACAACAAAAAGACATATTGAAGCTTTGCTTTTGGACCCAAAGATAATTACACATAGTTCCTGCTTCCGAAGAGCTTACTGACCAGTGAAGGAGACCAAAAACAAACAAACAAACACAGAAGTGTAATTAAGGGCTGAGATGAGACACAAGCTCCATCCTGTAGGAATACAGAGAAAGACACAGGCTGGAGACTTAGGGAATGTGACGTGAAATTTTTAAGCTGTGCCTGAATGTTGAGTAGGATTTTCAAGTTAGGAAAGGGGTGGGTGAAGGCAGAGATTCCCAGGATGAAGTTGTCAAAGGTAAACAAAGCCAGATTGACACTATTTAATGTGCTAAAGACAGATTTTAATCAGTGATATACTATTGCAATAGAGAAAAGAGTCCAGTGTGAACTGAACTCAATTCCCATTTGTACAGAGGAAACTGGGCATTTTAAAGGGAGAATAAGGGAATAGAGAAGGGGGTGAGCAGAGGCTCAGTAGTGTCAGGGAAGTGAGAATTACAAAACACTGGGAGGAGGGGCTGGTCTGTGGGAAACCCATCTGTGTTTGTCAACTGACTCCTATCAGCTTATCAGAGTGAGGCTCCTACCCTCCCACAGGGACTGGAAGACAAGGGCCCTGTCTTCAGGTGTTGGCTTGAACAAACTAAATTCTTTTGACAGTCTTGAGTTTTCTCAGGTAGATACCTTAATGGGGGCTAGGGTCATCCTAGATATGTGACCTTGGGCTGTAAGAAACTATGTTAGTGTTTTGTTCAAGTTTTTATAGGCCAAGGTTGAAGCCTACTCAAGAAAGGGCTCAGAGAAGCCTGGCTAGTGTTTGGTCAAGGAGAGAATCTTTGTCAAGGAGCAACATGAGCTGAGATACAGAGTTTGGAAGTTCTCAGTGAGTGTGGAGGATTTGCAGGTGATCCAGGACAATTAGGTGCATGGAGTAGAGGTAGGTTGGGGCAGGATATGAGGCCACAGAGGTAGTTCAGGTTTAGTTTCTGGAAAGCTCTGTGGGGTTTTTGGATGGAGGGATGACTGCTCTCCTCCGATGTAGACCCTAGTCAGGGAGCTGCAGTTGATTGCAGGGTAAGTATGAGGAGCTTGTGAGATGTAAGCCAGACGGTCTAATTTGCTATTGCTCTTTGCTTATTTCCCTACTGTTATCCTTGAACTCTTAGCAAAACCTTGTTTAAATCTTCCAGTTGAATATCAGCTGTGTTATTGGGAAATAATGGAGGTTGTTAGTCATAACCCTTCTGGAAACGTGACAGAAATCCAACTCACCACAAAGGAAAATCCAGGGATTGGGCTGAAGGCAAGGCTGGATCCAGAATCTTTAATAAAGTCATTTCTACCCCCTTACCTCGGGCTTTGATTTCTTTTTTAGCTTTAATTTTATATGTATATATTTGTTTATTTAATTTACCTTTACTTTATCTAGCCATGTTTCTTCATATGGCTGAAGATGAGGGTTCTAGGGCTCCAGGCTTTCATAATTTTTATTGCTTGTAATTTCTGAATAAAAGAGTGAGTTTCTATCCCAGGGGAAATAAATCATCTCTCAGGGCTGACCTTGGTTTATTCTATTGGAGTGATGTGTTTATCCTTGAACGAATCACCATTGCCAAGGGACAGCATACTCTGATTGGCCACCCTGGGTCACTCACATAGGCGAGGGGTAAGACAGGGGACCACGAATGTCCCACCAGTCCACACAGACTGGGGCAGGTGTGGTTCCCAAAGGAAAAACAGAGGGCTGATTCAGACTAAGAAGGAGCAAATTCTGGATCATAGAAATAAGACATGACTCTTCCAAAGTATCTTTTCTTGTTTCAGTATTTGGACCAGAGAATAAGGAGCAAGTACCTTACCACAGAGACAACTTTGACCATGGCATCATGGCAGTGGAAATTAGCAGGGGGAAGTTAAATGATGGCAGGGGAGCCACAGGTTGTTATATTTTCTGGAGCTATCCAGACACTCTTCCCAATAACTTATCAATGTCCAAAGATAAATAATATTTATTTTATCAACTACTACACTAGAAAATATTGGTCAAATATTATGCAGAGTGCAACTTTAGTTTGTCCTTCAGGCAAAGAGGCCATGCAAATTTTACAATGGACAACTCCAGAGGTGTCATTCACACAGCTGAATCCCTGACAGGGAGGTCCAGAGAATAAGACGTTCATATTTTTAAAATATCACTTGTTTAATGTGTGACTTAAAACACTGCCTTTCCAGATGATCAGAAAAGACTGATCATTGTTTTGGGTAAGGGTTCATGTCTGCAAAGGTCTCCCACAAGATGTCCTTGATTATTACAAACATACTCTTGCTGCTCAAAGAGTGATCCATAGACTAGTAGCATCAGCGTCATCTGAGCTCTTAGACGTACAGAATCTCAGGCCTGTCCTCACTAGAACTTGCATTATAGTAAGACTCCCAGGTGATTGATGTGCATATAACAGTTTTAGGAGCACTTCAGCAAAGCACACTCTTTCCTGTGCTAAACATTACAGAAATGCAGTTGTAGAAATTCAGTAGAATAAAAGGAAATAGAAAAGGTATGCTATCAAGAGGAAATGGGTTCAAATTCTGACTCTATGACTCTGAGTATTTACTTAACATCTTTAACATATGTAAACATTAATTACTTTCTCGAGAATAGCAGATGGTCCATAGACGTTAGCTCTGTTTTTCCTCATTCCCATCTAAATCCAGGGTCACTAACACAATGTGCCTTAGATTATACAGTATACACAGTATTTAATGAGTAGTTAGGTACTAGCATTTAGCATGAGCAGAAAAACAAAAATATATCAAGCTCCTAATAATATAGGGTTAATTCATTATCATAGCATAACCTAATCTAATCTGGTTACTATAAAGTTGGTACCAAGAGTGAAGATTAGCTGAGAAACTTCAAATACATAGCATTGGCTTACACATGAGATGGTAGGAAGAGGCCCCTGAGGATACTGATATTGGAGGCAATAAAAAAAAAAAAAACGATGATTCGTGGCACATAAGGCAAAAATGTTTGGTAAAATAATTACCAATAATGATGTGAGAAGCAGATCATGAACTTAACGAAGTTATGGCTCTAGGAGACAGGAGGTGAATAAGGGTGTTAATATTGTCTTAATAGTGGCAGCATTTGGCAAAGTGTTACCAGAAAGAGAGGAACTCAGGAAAGGATTGACTAGTTTAAATGCAGAAATAATAGGAAGACAACTCAGTCCACAAAGCGTGTATGTCACCCAATGGCCCTATCCAAAGTGGCCAAGAAGGATAAAAATGGAAAAGAAAGACCCTCCTACAGGGCAGATCCAGGGGTCAGAGAAGAAAGAACTAAGCAGTGGCCCCTGCAAGGAGCAGAATCAGGGCTTAAATAAGGAATATTCTCCTTTTTCAGGCTAGGGGCCCCCAGGATATTTCATCCCCAGTTAGATTTCAGAATTGTCAGTTCAGTGGTGGTTAAGTGCCCTCATTCTTCCCCTTTCCACGTGGCAGAGTTTATTATGGAAACCCTGCCCCCATTTCACGATGGCATATTGCCTTTTTAGTACATGAGTCTTTGAATCAAGAGAAAAAGTTGTCCAAACCTAATGTAGAGACTACCATCCATGCCCCTGTGTCCTGAATGTTGATATATTTGTGATGAATGAAGGACACCCTGGGTTTTCTACTGTGGGCGAGAGGAGAAGCGCTTTCTATGTGGAAACAAAGGTGAAGCAATCATTTGATGAGCAGAAGGGCAGATGTCGACGTTGTTAGTATTGGCCAATATTTGATCCTTTTCTCCTTCCAAGCCCACAGGGTGTTGCATTATCCTCCTTTCAACTGAAGAGGACCATGTGACTTGATCTGACCAAAGAAATATGGGCAGGACTAACAGCTGTCATTTCTTGGCAGAAGCAGTGAAAAAGCCCATGTAAAAGTATCTAGTCTCTCTTCTTTGCTGCCACAAAGGCCAGCAAAGGGAGCCTCTGTCCACCTGGACTCCGGCTGGTGAGAGTTCCTCTCTGACTTGGGTTGGACAAGCCGGGTGAGCAGAGCAGCAGACCTGAGATTTCCGGGATTTTGTTACTACTGCATAATATAAAAATACTCTGACAAGCACAGTGACCATTCCACAGAATGTTTACAAAGTATAATTACTCACTCAACTCAAGCTAAGCCACTCAATTCTAAATGGATTAAAAACTCTTTTCTTCTAGGTCCCTCTGCCTTTCCTTTTAGATTTCCCAATGGCACCAGAAACTACAGAGATTGTCACTGACTCTGAAGGATTGGCTTTGCTTTTCCAGCTCTCTTCGATTTAACAACTCCAATCTGTTGTGCTCATGTTAAATCAGGGGAGGCTGAAATATGAATCATTAGTTTGTAATTGAGAAATATCAAACAGGATTTGCCAAAACCAAGAAAGCCAGCTGACTGAAACATAACTCTTCAGCAGGGACAAAGCAAATACCACTGAGATCACAGTGGACAAGAAAGAATACAGTATCTCCTCTCCCTGGAAACTGAGGGGACATGGATGACGGACAGTGGGACCTGAGAGTACATTAGAGCGACCCTGTTATCGGGGTGGGTGTCTGAGGTACTTGGAATGAAAGAGTGGTTTTGAAAATAAAGGGAAGCAAACGCCAGGACAACTCCATCATCCCTCAGTTAAGCAGTCACGCAGTCAACATATGCTTATTACTTATTTTGTGTCAGTATTAACAATATCAACTGACAAAAAAAAACCATGATGTAAACTTGCAAGGATTTTTTTCAAACTGAGTCGGAGGCCATTTTCAAGTGGGGAATGAAAAGGTCTGCGAGGACCTCCTTGATTATTTATTCAAAGAACTGCAAATTTTTCCCAATAAATAAATAAATAAATGAGACAGTTTCCTTCCAAGCTCAAAACTCACGCAACGGGAAATTCTGAAATTTACTTCAAGCACTTACTAATAAAAAAAGGGCACAGGAATCGGGTTCCATTCATGTTCAATGCATTAGCAAAGGTCTGGATTGCTTGAGTCAGTAATCACTCAACTGGCAAAAGTTGGTGTGAAAATGTGGTGATTCCACCAACTAAGCTCTGGTTCCACATCCACGGCCTTAAAAATAAACTGAAAAGTAGAGGCTCACTCCATCAAAGTCAATGGACTGATAGACATAGGGGAGCTGTGAGGCTGTTCCCCAAAGCTGTGTACCACATAGTGGCCCACCCCTTCTGAGACTGGGACCCCAGCCTAGGAAAACAGACTGCTTAGAATGGTTGCATGCCTGGGGGATGAAGCCACTGCTGCTTATTTCATTTGTAAACTGAACACCCACTCACAGATCTGGCCTTCGCTGACCACCTGATGGGGTCCTGTCTCTGCTCCAGGTGGTGGAGAAGTGCACTAGCAAAGCGGAGAAAATTTATAAACAACTTCCAAGGACCATTGTAAAATAATGTAGCAAAAAGTGAGATGCCTGCTAGAACAGTTCCTGTTTCCATAACTACAGCCCATTGATTTTAACTCCTCTGTGCTTAGGCCACACCTCTGCTGCTTGCGCATATGCTGGTTGCATGGCATGGACTGCATTCCCCACTGTATTCCAGGTATTGGAACCTCACTTGTCATTCATTGCTCAGCTCCATGACCCCCCTTCCATGTCAATTTCCTTCATCTCCTTAGTCAGAATTCTCTGATCCTTTTCCTGCATTCTTCTACCTTTTACCAGTTTTGTGTGTTTCTGTTTAATCCTGCTAGAATGTGAGTTCCTATGGAGAAGGGCCCCTGGGGCCTGTCCATATCATTTTTTGTGTCCCAAGTGCTGCTATCAGAGCTCAGTTAACGACTGTTGATTGCATTTAATATAAAACAAGGATGGGGATTTTTTTTCTTTGCAGAGAGGAAAGGAGACAAAGGGCTTGGGGTTAGCTAAGGCTCTTGGGTGAATTAGTCATGAGAGGTAAGACAAAAGTGGTTATGAAGGCATGACAGTCTCAAAGGTGGAGTGGGGCACATTTTCACCAAGATGAAAGTGTAAATAGAAAGCAGGTGTTGGGGGCTTCCCTGGTGGCGCAGTGGTTAAGAGTCCGCCTGCCGATGCAGGGGATGCGAGTTCGTGCCCCGGTCCGGGAAGATCCCACATGCCGCGGAGCGGCTGGGCCCGTGAGCCATGGCCGCTGAGCCTGCGCGTCCGGAGCCTGTGCTCCGCAACGGGAGAGGCCACAACAGTGAGAGGCCCGCGTACCGCACAAAAAATGCAGGTGTTGGGATAGGAAAGGGAAGGTCTCAGATGTGACACTGTGGCTCCAGGCATATCAAAAGCAACAGTGACAAAGGTGGCCATCAAGCATTTGGCTCCGGAACACAGTGGGAAA
This sequence comes from Aethalodelphis obliquidens, assembly GCF_003676395.1. Taxonomy (NCBI): domain Eukaryota; kingdom Metazoa; phylum Chordata; class Mammalia; order Artiodactyla; family Delphinidae; genus Aethalodelphis; species Aethalodelphis obliquidens. The sequence continues at coordinate 30,187,579 of NW_020837956.1, forward strand.
GCAGTGGGGACTAAATGTTCTCAAAAGGCCCCTCCCTTTAGACAGTCCTCTTATAACACTGTGACAAAACAATGTCATCTCCCTGAGCAGGTTACCAATTTTCTATTCACTGACAATTGATGCAAAAATATGCTTTTGAGGCAAATGAGCCTGTGGGTTCTGAGATGAGGTCCCGGAATGCTCTGTGTGCTCAGCTCAGCGGTTGCCGCCCTACCCTTGCTTCTCACCCAGAGGACACTTCCTGCTGCCTCTGAGGAGTCCCTGCCCCCCCACACCTGGCGCCCACGAGGAAATCTCTGGGATCCATCTCGCCCGTGTGACCTGCCAGGTCACGCGTGCCCGGATTTGTCACCACACTCACACGCCTTCCCATCTCGTCCTGGTCATTATTATTTACTACGGTAAGTTGACCACCAGATATTTTAATGATATGCTTCCATAAACTTAAAAAATACTTAGAGTGCTTATAGGTTCAGGATTAAGTTTTGCGTGTATCTGTTTCTTTCCCAATCGAAGTAAAGGCAGGTTTCCGTGGATCTTCCCATGTAAAGTGGATAAGAGGCTGAATGATATGTGATAGAGATACAAATACAGACAGATATACCATATATACCAAGAAATTGACTCTACTGACCGACCATGCTCTCTCCCTTCCTCTGCACGAGGCCGTCTTCCAGCATCAACCTGGGAAATGCGTCCTTCAAGCCTTCTCTCCGATTATTACTCCTTAGGATGAGCAGAACCTGATTAACCCATAGATTAGGATCCTATTTCCCACCCAGAAGACACGCTAACGCCACCAAAGTTACAAATGGTGGCAGTTTACCCTCCCCATGGGGCCTCTAAGAGTCCTGATCATGTGTAAATAAATCTTGTTTGTCAAAACAGGCGGTGGCCTGGCATGGAAATGGTCACTAGCAACAGAATTCCTTGCTGACTCCAACTCACCTCCACTAAAAAAATGTTGAACAAATACTTAAAGATATTGGTTTAATGGGGAGCCAAACTGTTGGTCTGCTGGGAAAACCCGTGGGTCTCAGTCTGGCCCTGGACAGAGGCTCCTTTCATTGAAACAATGAAAAAAAACCTAGGTCACTGGCCGTCCCTGGTTGCCCTTTTCTTTACCTCCCATGTGATTATTTCTCTTTGCCTCTGTCACCCCCTCTAAAGATCTCTAGGCCCCTTTCCCCACTACCCTTCCTTCTGCCGTTCCTCTCCAGCTGATGAGTTCTGACTTGGAAGCAGAAGGTGGATCACAGACTCAGAAAGGATGCTAGTCCCAGGGACCCTGACTCGTAAACAAACTTTCAGGAAATCCAAGTCCTTGCGTATTCTTAGTTTAGTTCCACAGAAGAGTCACTGAGTGCTGACAATGTGCCAGGTACGATTAGGACTTTTTGAGAACTATGCCCTTATTCCTGGACCTGAACTCTAATTTTCTTATGTTTTTGCAGTTTCATTCCAAAAATATTGACGAATGCCTGTTCTGTGTCAGGCACTTTGCTGATATTTCCTACTATTCTGGATTTCTCTCCATTTCCAAGGCAGGAGCAACCTGTTTATAGAACAGGTTTATAGAATCAGTCTATTAGAAACTGAATCTATTAATGAAAATTATTTCAAGTGTAAGCGAGAGAAGCTAATTCAATTTCAACTTAATTTTCAATTTCAATTTAATTTTCAACTCAAGTTGAAAAATAAAAAGGCAGGGGATAGAGTAGAAGATTTCTGAAGTAGATTTCAGACCCAGAGGAAAAGTGGCAGGAAGAAGGGCAGCTCTGAGAGCCTCCAGCCTGGAGACTCTGGGCCCTGAGACTCTTACTTCCCTCTTCTCTGACTGTTGGCTTCCTTGTTTTAGATTCTTTCCTTTGATAACATGCATGGTTATCAGAAGTTAGGTTCACACCCTTAGCTCATCTCTAATAAGAAGGAGAGGAACTTTCTCTCTAAGTGTCAGTGTGACATATCCCAGGGGAGGACTCTGACTCAACCGATTTGGTCACAAGCCCACCTGAACCACTGCAAACAGGGAGATGAGAACAGTGATCTAACCTCGCTTATGTACCCACCCCAGTGGCAGCAAAACAAGGAGACTTCTTAACAGTCTACCATAATCTCATGCTTGGGGTTGAAGAAGAGCAGTTCTCCAATAAGGTGGTTGGGTTTATGTGGGGATTGCATTCCTATAAGAAGAGGGAAAATGTATGGTGTAGGCAAAAAATAACATATGTCCGCACACTGACCATGTCAGTTCAGGTCCTCTGAGAAGCAGAAGCTAAGATGGAAATTGGTGTGCGAGAGCTTTATGGGGGAAAATTCCCGTGAAGCCAAAGGGGAGAAGGAACCGGAGCAGGCAGGGGCCTCCGCAGAGTGCAATGCTGTTCTGACACCTCCGAGAGGAGAGAGAAGATGAAAGAGGGTTGAGTAGGAAGAGCCTCAGACTCCAGTGCAACTGAGTGTGCTGGCCAGTGATGGGAGCCCCAGGGCACCTACTGCCCATGATAGAAGTCCTGTACTGGGCAGGAAGACCCTGCTGTGTTCAGCTGTTGTCTGGGAGCATCCCTGGAAAAGTGTGGCATTGGCAAGAAGGCTGTGGTGGATCCTGAGGGTGCAGCTGCATGTGTCAGCAAATCACAGTCCCCACCAGAAGTTTCCTTTCTGAGGGAAATCTGAGTGTGTCCTTCCATGGTAGCCACACCGATGCCCAGAGAGGTCCCAGTAGCTGCTCAAGGTGGATAACTTTGTTTGTGCAGTGATGGAGCTGAGACCTGAAATCAACATTTTCCCTCTGCATCCCCTGAACTTCCCACTGCACCATCCTTCCCCAAAGAAGATGTTCCTGTTGCTATGGGGTCTGCTTCTTATCTGGTTATACTGTTGTTGTACATTAAGTCGGCCAAGTCCTGTCCTGGAAAGGCTCTTTTTCCCAAGACACAAACCCATTCAAGGAGCCAGAAGGGCAACTGGTCCAGCCAAAGCAGTAGGAACCATGCTAAGTCTCCCTCAGCTGGAAGGGGACATGCAAGCATGTTAAAAATACACCATTCTTCAGCCTGATGTTACCACAAATTTTGACATCTTGTCCAGCTAGAACAGACTATCCAGAACCATAAAACAGTGACACAAACAACTCAATACTGTTCTGTTTAAAAACCCCATAGGCACATTCTTCCTAAATACAAAATCTTCCATCCATCTTGTCTCCACCATAGCATTAGATTTATAAACTTTATATTACCAACTTGTTAGACAGCAAGAAACACATCAAGAATGACACCACCACCTACAGAGCTAGACATTCTGGTATTTGCTCCTCCGCGGAAACCAGAGCAGTATTCATGTCCACCAGTGTGGCAGAGCCACAGCCCTGCCCCAGCCCATCAGCAGGGGCCGGAAATCGCATCAGGCAAGTGCATGTGTTGACAGGAAGAAATATCATCCTTTGTTTTATTAGTTGGAATCCAAAGCATGAGAAGAAATGCCTTTGTGGTGTCTAACCCATCCCACTCAACTCTAAATATACCTGAGGCCTGGAATTGGTCAAGTACATAAATCATAGACTATTGAAGTAGTCACTGACCCTGAAATCAGGCAGTTTACCATTTTCCAACCGTGACCTTGTGGTGCTTTGAAAGAATTTGTTGCCTTATGACCAGGGGTGAGGATGGAGAAGTTAATCATGATAAAGGAAATAGAAGAAAGGTGATGCTAGTACACAGGCAAACATACAGCAATACCTTACTTATTAGGTGGATACAGCCATTTATCTGGAAAATGAATCCTTCTAGACATCTAGATATAGTTATCATAAAAGTGAGGAAAATGGATGCATTTATGAGACGCACAGATGCATCTATTTAATGCTATTTAATACAAATAGTCGTGCATTATCCTGATTCCAAGTTCAGAGTCAATTACAAAATAAAATTTAGAGGGGAACGTTCAGGGTAGGGAGTAACTGAGAGTGATAGTTGACTGGCTGGTAAAGAAGCGGAGGGACAAAGCAAACTTCAAAGCAGACACAAGAGTTATTGTTTGTGTTTTCTTCAGCTAAACACTCAGAAGTGGAATCATTGGATCGTATGATAGGTCTATTTTAATTTTTTTGAAGAAGCTCCGTACTGTTTTCCATAGTTGCTATGCTAATTTACATTCCCACCAACAATGCAGAAGGATTCTCCTTTCCCCTTTCCTCACCAAAACTTGTTATTTTTGTCTTTTTGATAATTGCCATTCAGGTGTGAGGTGATAGTTCATTATATGCACCCCTCATATTCATTTCAGCATTATTTACAATAGTCAAAATACGGAAGGAACCTAAGTGTTCGTTGATAGATGAATGGATAAAGAAGATGTGGTATATATATACAATGGAATATTATTCAACCGTAAAATAAATCTTGTCATTTATGATAATGTGGGTAGACCTAGAGGGAAATAAGTTAGAGAAAACAATTACTATATGATTTCACTTATATGTAGAATCTAAAAAACAAAACAAATGAACAAACAAAACAAAACAGTAACAGACTCATAGATACAAAGAACAAACTGGTGGTTGCCAGAGGGGAGGGGTGTTGGGGGATGGTCAAAATAGGTAAAAAAAACTTAATAGCTACAAACTTCCAGTTATAAAATAAATTAGTCATGGGGCTATAACGTACAGCATAGGGAATAGAGGCAATAATATAATAATTTTGTATGGTGAGAGGTGGTAACTAGACATCACAGTGACCATCTCAAAATGGGTATAAATATCAAATAACTATGATGTACACCTACAACTAATATGATGTATATCAATTATACTTTAATAAAAAACAAGCACAGGATCTTAATAAGCAATAAGGTCTAGTATTTATTGTAGAACATTAATTTCTGAGCATTTCAATACTCCCTGACACTTCTAATAGTGACGAAATGACTACTATGAATACTACAACTTCTATTAATAATTCTATAGCTGACGTCTACAGAGTGCCTACTACGTGCCAAGCATTATTCTCTAAATACTTGCTATGTGCTAATCCTCATAATTCTACAGAGTGGTTATTATTGTCCTTATTTTATCCATGAGTTAAGTGAGCTGCAGAGAGTTTAAGTAACTTTCCCAAGGTTACAGGATTACCGAAAGGCTATATTACATTCAACTAACTCTACTTCAGTTAAAAAAACTGTGACAATTATTTCAGATGTATATCTCTTCAAGATATTTTGAAATCATTCCTAAACTAGCAGGCTTTGGTTCACTTTAATCAACATTTACAGAGTACATGCCCTGTGTCATTCACTGAGGCCAGAACCAGAGGCTTGTAGATGTCTGAGACTCAACTCCATTCCTCTTGAAGCTCATAATCTAGTGGATGCCTTCCCTGAGCAATCTGACTCACTGAGAATACCAAATTACTCTGTAGGTGTGCGTGTGTGTCTGTGTGTGCAGTAACTCTAATGTTTAGGGTAATTATCCTAAGGAAGGGTAAGCATGGTGAACACATGTGATTATTTGTATTTTTGTGTCTATATAGGTTAATTCCATTTCACTTTTATATGGTGCCCTATATTTTATATGGTGCTCATAAAATTATGAGAAAACAAGACTGCTTTCAGGGAAGAAATGGGATAGAAAGCCGATGAGAGCAGGGAAAGGGTGGTACTGGTTACATGTCTGAAAACTAGAGTGTGTCTGTCCTGGTCTAGAGCATGAGATGTCCTTCTAGTGGGCATTTCTGCCACAGAGTAAAGGGCAGGGAAAAAGTAAGAAGCCATTTGAGCTGGAAGAAAGGAAGGAGTGAGTTATTTCCTCACTTCAGGACATACGCTTGGCCGCATTAAGGCCACGTGCACATGCACAGTCAACACTTCTGGCAAGAAGGAAGCATTCTATTCCAACACAAAAGTATCTCAAAGGGCTAGAGCAGGGGTTTCTACCTGAGTCCACAGTTTTCCCCAAGATTTCCATGGGCAGAATTCAGCAGGTTTTTGAACTTGGTTGAGAAAAAGTGACACTTTTTTTTCCAATAACTTTAACGGGAAATCTAGCATTTCTTTTCATTATAAATGTAGAAAATAAGCAACAGGAGTTTTAGCAGTATTTGTGACTATTCACCAATAGAAATAGGATATTGCCCTATTGCATAACAGTTATTACAGATATTTCAGAATTCTTTTAAACTACGGTAGTTATTATCCTAAACGTAGATCACACTCTTCTTGTGTAATGTTTCCAGATGACTTTCAGGCAACCCAAAGCTGGGTATCATCAGCCACCAAAAACTGGTTACCCAGACATCTGCAATACATTCTCTCTACAATTGTTTGTTGATCAATATGTGGAAAGGGATGAGTCATTTTCACTATGTGTTACTGAACACTTTCTGATATAAATTGTATCAAAGATGTTGATCTAGCCAAATGTGAGCTCATTGATCGCAAAACTAAAATCGCAAAACATTGGAGTGTGACTCAAAAATCCGTGGAGATTTCTGGTATTCCTTGAAAGACTATCTTGGGCTTATAATACCATCTATGGAAGTTTTTATTCCAAATACCTCAATATATCTTTGCGAATTGGGATTTCTACACTTGTAACCATCAAAACAAAAAATCAACATTGACTAAATGCCCAACATGACATGTGTGTTGCCTTGACGAAGACCACCCCACAGTTCAATATCCTTATTCAAGGCAAGAAACAATGGCCTTGAACCAGACTTCGTACTAATATGTTTGTAAAAAATAAAATCCAGTTCTAACTTGCTTACATTTTAAATGTGTTATTCTGCTCTTGAACATGTTAATGACAATACCATATATTTTAATTTTTAAATATTAGTTAACTATTTAAATTAGTTTCTTTTGTGGTATGTGTCTTTTATATATGCTTTATTTTAAGCATTACATTTTTTTTTTCTTCTAAAAGCTATTATAGGATTCACCAGGTTGCCAAAGGTATCCGTGGCACAAGAAAAGTTAATAACCCCCGGACTAAGCAATTTTACCAGAATCCAGGAGGCAGAGTAGTCAGATATTCTTGAGATATACCATGGAAATGGCTGATTTACTGTTACCTTTCACCTAACTGTATCAGTGAAATGTCAGCTGCTATAACAAATAGCCCCCAAGTATCAATGGCTTGGAACAATGTAAGTTTGTTTCTTGGATGTAACAGTACTGGAAAGAGTAAAAAGTTCAGCATGGAAATCCTTCTCTGTGCAGTATGTTAATGATTTAGAATGATAGAGCTGCTGCCATTTTAGCACATGACTTGCCGATTTTCCATGATATTGACTCAGCCAACTGGAAGAGGAAAAGAGCATGGAGAAGTACAAATGGAAGGTTTTTATGGGCATATTGCTTCCACTCACAGGCTAGAACTCAGACATATGGCCACACGGAACTGCGAGAGAGTAGAGGAAATAGGTCTGATGAATATCTAGCCAGTCTGGTCCCACTAGGAGAAGTATAGGTTACAGACATATGATAGTATACATACTGTTTGTAAAGACAGTGCCACCTTGCATCTGGTATCTCACAAATTATATACGGACTGGTGTTAGACCACTTAGAGTCACCTTGAGAGCTTGTAAAATATACAGATCCTCGATTTACTGAATAAGAAGCTCTCAGGATGAGTTTTTAGGCACTCTAACATAGATAATAAGGAAGATTAAATAATATCTTTATTAAGGAATAATATCACTATAGGGAAGAAGGAGGAAGAGCCAAAGCAAGAAACTTACAAACAGAAAGAATAAAGGAAAAGGTGGTTACAGGAATGAAAGATGGAGTTTCAAGAAAGAGGCAGTGGCCAAAGGCATTGTATGCCTCAGAGAGTGCAAATAAGATAATAAAGACAAGGCACAGATCCGTGACTTTAGTAAGCTGATCATTCCAGGCTGAGATGTGTATCTTATTCATTTCCAAAGAGGCCTGATATGACCAAGCCTTTAGGACAGGCGCTCTGGTAGCGCTGCAGGTATTTTTTGAGTTCAAAAGACTGGATATGGCGACCATTGACTAACACATCAGGAAGGAGGAGATACTGGCTTTGAGAGAACATGATGGCTTTGGTTTTGGAAACATTGTACTTAAAACATCTCTGAGATAATCAGATACAACTTTGCAGAAAGGATAAGAGCTTAGAAAAAAGATTGAGTCTACAGGCTACACGCTAGGTTTTATCATCCTACGTGTTGTGTTGGGCTATGAGAATGAAAAAGATTGTCCAGAGAAAATGTGTGGTTGGAGAGAAAAAAGGGAGTTTTCTGTGTGATTCAAATAAGAATTGTGTTTCATAGAGAGTGAAGGTCCAGGCTGGAGCCTAGCTGACATGACGAAGAATGGGACAGTTATTGAAGTAGGCTGGGACTTACAAAAGCTCTGTTTTAGACGTCACAGATATTGTACAACTCTTGCTTGTTTTTTCTGACCTTTTTATTTCAAAGAATCCACTAGAGATGCAATGGGAAAAGTTGGCCTGGGTATTAATCCCACGAATGGGTAATTCTTTTCCCTTTTGACTTCTATTTCCTGGTAAAAAGCATCAGTTACACTGCAGGGAGTCCCTGCAGTGTTATTACTTCTCTTCTTGGCTCTCTTATCTCCAGATAAGAGACAGCATATACCTCCTTAGACAATAGTCCTGCCTTCAATCTCCCTATAGACGTCTTCCTTTCCACCAGCCCTGAAATGGACACTTTATTGAGGAGGAGAGAGTCTTGCACAATCACGATCAAACGTATGACTTAATTTTAAACTAACAAACAATCCTTCTGACTCCCTCAGGAGACAAATTCTAATATTTCCAAAGGAAAGTAGAGTCGGTGCCATGGGCTGGCTCCCTGGGATGCGCTGTAAATAGCCTCCAAATCAGGAGTAAAGAATGCAGCTTGATTGGAAGAAAGGAAGACAAGGCCCAGAGAAATGACCACATTGGTTGTTGTTTTTCTGAGTATGTCCATGTTGGCCCAGCCCAGCCCGATGTCCACAGAACACGCTTATCACCTCCCACAGTCAGCCTCCGTCATGTGGAATCAGTTGACATCTGGGAGCTGTTTCATGTTTCTCTCCTTCATCTGCCCTCACTCAAGCATTTGGAGACATCAGTTACTCAACCAAGCGTGAAGAGAAAAAGCAATGATAATTAGGTCATCTTCTATACCCTACTGCACATGGTAGAGCTCTATTGAAATAAAGGATGACATAATTCATTCATTCATTAACACATTTATTTCCCACCTCATGTGAGTCTCATGTGGGCCAAGTCACGAGTTGTTAAGGAGAAAGATTTAGACAGAGAGATCTGTGAACGTTCAAGATATGGAATCTTGGGAAAAGTCATAAGACAATGTGTTATGGGTTTTTTTCACCCCTTTCTCATGCCATGTCAGGGGTTGGGATGAGGGTTATTATTAATCATTTCCTAATGTGAATATGTAAGGGGAAGGGTTGGTACGTAGAGGGGTGAGTCTTCCAGCCAACAAGGAAGGGGAGGGAAAGGAGCATCCCAGGATGCTTCTCACATGATTCAAGAGCCAACCATGAGGGTGAACAGTGGTCTATATTGCAGCCAACATAGGTTCTTGTATCATCTTGCTGGCCTGCCAAGGAAGCCACTTCCTGGTGCAGAAGCTGGTTTGTTCAAGGATTTGAACTTTAAGAATTAGGCTGAAAAAGTCTAAGAGTCTATTCCATTAGCAAATACCCTGAGTCAAACTTACCTTTTTTTCTGTGCCTGACTATGACCACAGTAGGACCCCAATGGCTGTTCTTTTACTCACACAGAGAAAGTCACATGCTGAATTTTCTCCAACTGTTGTTTAAAACTGCTCCAATTCTTTTAAAATTCTTTACCAAACTCTATCCCGATAATTTTCTAAGAATAACTAAGACCACTTTTCTCCAAGGCTGAGGCCATCTGAGGGTGAGTTCTTTTTGCATCTCTCTCTATATATAGCAGACATTTGTGTAGCTTCTCACACATCACTTCATCCTTGGAGGAAGCACTGTTCCTCCTTCAGACCATAGCAAGACCCTCCACTTACCCTCAGACTCTATCACCTCCACCTTTCTCAGGACTTTGCCCCCAAATCTATTCCTTCTCTCCTTTCCTCCATTCACTCCCTCCTGTGTTAATCATGGTTTTAATTTTGTGATGTTTGACTGCTCCTCCTGGGGTTGGCCAATTCATCATGATAATAAACAACTTGTCTGCAAACACATCTTTCACACACAAACCTACACGTTCCATGCCCAACCCCCAGCCACCTCCTTTATTTAATTCTCACACACCAAGCTAATATTCCCTCTGCTCTAAATAAACCCAGGGCCAGGTACCAGATAACCACTGCTATATCCCACAGTCCACCAACATTATTCCAATCAACCAATCCTAAAGTGTTTTCCCTGCTTTGCACTGTGTCCACAGAAAACCCAGTAAAAGCTCTCAGCTATGCTTTCTCCTCACTGCCTCCAGCCCAAGCCTGGTACTTCCTCACGTTGCCCTGCAGGGATGGCGTGGTGTGCCTTCTTGTCTTGAAAATTAGTAATAACCTGTTTCTTTTTTTTCAATGACATTGACCTCTCTGTGTTATCACTCAGTCACCTCCATAAATTAAAATCCCGTGTTTTAATTTTAATATGCTTCTCCCTTACTCCCATCTTTCTTTTTTCTCTCCATCTTTGCTTACTTCTCTTTGATTTTATGTATTTCATTTCAAAATGTGATTGTTTCGGCAAAAACGTTTTTAAAAGTTTAAAAATTGAAGCAATACAGAACAATGCACTGGAAATCTTCTGATCCAGAGAAAAATACCGGTAACATTTTAATGAAGATTCCTCTAGACTTGTATGAATAAATAAATAAATATACATATATATGTATGTATATTTAGATATTTTAGATATATGTAATATTTTAAATAAATGGGATAGTACTACACTTGTTCATTTAATAATATGCTTTACATTTCAATAAATAAAGGTCTATGTTATCAATTTTAGTAACTAAAATTTTTTTAGGTGTATAACAATTTATTTACTGAATCTATTATATATTTCACTGTTCCTATTTTTTTTGCCGATTTAAACTATAATGAAGTAAATATCTTTACTCAGTTATGTTTTTACATTTGCATATTTATCTTTTTAGGGTAAATTTCCAGAAGTGGGTGTGATAGGTCAAAGGATACGTCACTTTTACATACCAAATCGAACATCAGAAAGACTGTCATTATTTACATTTCCTCCACACCCCAACAGTGTATGAGAGTAAACATTTCTCAATCCTTTATAAAAACAGTATTTTCAATCTCTCTAATTGAATCATCAAGCTAGTAGGTGAAAAAAAAGACCTTATTTTATTTGAGTATCTTTGATTAAGATTAAATTAGGTTTCTTTTGTGTAATGTATATTGATTTGTATTTTTTAATAAATTACTCACAGTTTTTGCCTATTTTTTGATTTAGGTACTCATTCGTATTCTTAATCGCTCTGTAAAGCTCTTTGCATATTTAAAAATCAACTCAGCATCAAGTTATATAATTGGCAAATTCTAATGCAGTCAATTTTATTGATATTTTCCTCCTTTGGTTTCTAGCTTCCCTGGAATTCTTAGATAAATTTTCTCAGCTGCTACATTATAAAATGTCCTCAGTGTTTTCAAGCTTACAGTTACATCTTTGATCCACCTGGAGTTTATTTTGAGCCATGGAGTGAGTGGTGACCTCCTTTCCCATCCTCCTTCCCTTCATTTTCTACCTTCAGAGGTATTCTGATTCAAAAACCCGAGGTTCATCCAGGACCTTCCCTTCTGTTTGTCTCACACATCTGGGTAGTAATGTAGATAACCACCATGAACTTCGGAGGGTTTTTCAGACTTTACGAAATGTTTCCACATATATGACCTCATCTGAGCTTCTCCACAACTTGGGAGGGATTGGGTGAGCTCTCCTCCCCATTATGCCTTTAATAAGCCGCTGAGCCTGCGCGTCCGGAGCCTGTGCTCTGCAACGGGAAAGGCCACGACAGTGAGAGGTCCGCGTACTAGAAAAAAAAACAAAGTACAAACAAAACCCCCCCCCACATGTTCAGGTACATTGCTGAGGAGGAAGAAAGGGAAGCCTGGAGAAGTTGTGACTTACTCCAGAAAGTTCCAAGAGTGAGGAAAAAATGAAGTGCATCCTAAAGCCTGTCTGATTCCAAAACCCATATTCCTTTTATAACAACAGGTAAACCCTGAAAACTTATCGATTCCTCTGTTGTAAATCTGCCCTATGTATCCGCTCTTTTCCCTTCCAAATATTCCAACTGGCATTTTTATTATCTCTCGCCTGCATTTTTTCAGGTCCCACCCCACCTCACCCTGCTTGTCAATATACTCATGGTTTAGCTTAATCTTCCTAAATTGTAGTTCTGTTTACCTGCTCAGAATCCTTCAACCAACTGAGTAGGTCTTTGCCAGGTACATAAAGACCTACAAGATATGGCCTCAGCCCATCGTCTACATTGATTCTTCTACATGGACTGTGGGTGTCAGGGACACTAAGGATTTGCCAACACTCAAGCATGCCCCATGCTGCCCTGTACCCATGCCTTCCTCTTACAGTAACCACTGTTTCTCCTTTCCCTCCTTCCTTAAGACCCAGCCTAAATTCCATAGGCTTCATGAAACCCTTCCTGGAACCTTGCAGTGGATATTTTCTCTTTTTCCCCTTTAACTTCCCACAATCCTTTATCAGTGACTCCCTCATGACTCACCATTTTCTACTTTATAGTCTGTGCCAGTGTCTTAATTTTCTTATCAGACTGTCAACTTCTTGAGTTAATGGATTGCCTCTTCTTTAAATTTTATCACCCATCTCCCAATGCTTAGAACAGTGACTAGCTTAGAACAGTGACTAGCACAGGTAAACATTTGAAAAATAAAGTAATCGGTGAATGAATGTATAAATGAAGAAATGATGGAACACAGGGATTAAAATGAGTGGGTGACTTTGGGTTATTTTGGGAAGCCTCTATATTGGGAAAGATTTTCTCCTTTTGTTTCTTTTGCCTGCCCCAATGCCCACCAACACATACAGTGACTTAAGTCTGAAAGCCCACCAGTAGAATGCCCTGAGTTCCACTTATTATTTTGATCTGTGCAAAATGTTGATGTCCTAGAGATCAGAGGCTCACATTTCTCAGAGAAATGCTCCATCATCTATGCTGAATGAAAGCTTTGAGAAGGGGAATTTTTCCCAAAGCCTGGGGATGGTTGCGCATGGAACAGAACAGTGTGCCCCATAAGCACTGTAGAAGTGGAGCTGAAGGAAAAATTTGGCCAATTTGGAGGCATTGGCTATCGGCACAAGGACTCACCTGTTTTTCAATTCTGTGGGTTGGTTTACAGCCCTCAGAGTTCTACTTACTAACCTTTCCTTCTTCATGTCACCCTCCCCACCTGTGACAACCCGGCTGCCTCTGGGTTGTTACGCTTCAGGGTCTGCTAGACTGCCCTTGAAACAGCAGATCCTGTTACATAGCCCTGCCACCCCTCTGCCCAGGGAAGTCCTTGTTCCCGATAGGGACATCATCTCTCGGAGAGGAGAGGGGCAGTCATGTGACATGTGGAACAGATGGTATGTTCAAAAAGAAAACTGGTCAATAACACCTTCTTGCCCCAAAGGCAAGGCATTGCTTTAGAGAAGGCTGAGTGCCAGTTTGTTCGATTTGAATAAACCAGATTTCTAATGCTTAGTAACAGATGTTCTGGCTACAACTCGTGAAACCATTTAATAGTGCTTTATGCTCCGGTAATAAAAAAAAAGTCATCTGGCTCCACTTGGCCCAGGTTACATATCTTCCTCAAAGGGTCAAAATGATTTGATGTAGCTCTTGGATCAAAAGGGCTAATGCTCTCTGTATGCTACAGGCCGTGTACAGTGTTTGCTCAGAGAGCTGGACAGACGCTGGCATAATACATCCAATGACCTGAGGTGTGCCTCTGACCCCCCAAAACTTGCCCTAACTCTGAGTCTTGGAGAATCTGAATGCTCTCCAGGAGGCTCACTTTCTCCACCCTTCATACACGTCACACCTGACAGTTTGAACATCCCAGGAAGGTGAAAATAGGTGGACCAGCCATACTGGATGTGGCTGGCAGGATACCAGAGCTTTATCTCTACAGCCCCGAAGGGGAGCAAATAACTAGGAACAGTTTGGCCTTCTCAGAACAAGCCTTGCAGATAAGTTTGGATTCATCTACTGAGGTGGGGAGCAGGGAAAACTGTGCTTGATGAAGCCTGGAAATAAATCAGAAGAACTTACCACATGGCTCAACGATGAAAATTGCCAAGATGGCTCAAATATTGAAATAACCAAGTTAATCAAAAAAAAACCTAAAGAAAATTGTGATAATGAATGATAAGGTGATTCCTTAGCCTCAGAGAAAATCTAAGGGAGAAGCTAAACAAAGCTCAAAGAAGGAAATGGGGTCAACCGAGCACATGGTTCCAGAAGCGAATTGAAGGGAGATAAAGGGGGATCCAAGGGCTATAAAAAAGGAACCGTTGCTGCAACATCTCAAAGAGAGTGACAATTCCTTCCTAGGAAGCAGGATGTCAATACTCAGTAAAATAAATGGCAAATGCTGAACAGCAACATAAACACCACGAAGGATAATGAATTCTAGAGGAGGACGTGACATGGACTCAGGGAATCCTGGAGGCAACGGTGCCAGGTAAACCTCACAGTCAAAGTAACACACACACACACAGGCTCCAATAGCAGGTAGGAGAAAGGTAGACAGTAGACTGGGAACTTCTCCTAAGGTCCCCTTCCTTCTACCCCAGTGGTGCCCCATGATACCTCTCCGCAGGAAACCCCCTTTCCCCACCCTTGCCCACAAAGGAAATCTCATGTTCAGGCCCTCACTGCGTTCCTGCTTGGCAATGCCAGGCCCTGTGTCCACTGTGTCAGATTCTGCGGACACAGATACATCAAGCACATTCTGGACTTGCAAGCAGCTGTCAGCCTATTTGGGGAAACCTGCGTGCAAATAAATGAGCACACACCCTGGGGTAGAACTGTGTACAAAGGCGTGGTGAGACCCCAGAGGAGAGGTGAACATTGGGCACAGGGTGTAGCTTTGCATGAAGATGCTGGGAAGATGCCTTATTGCCCCAGAGGCCCAGCCAGTCTGGAGAGCTTTGGTGAGGAGTTAATTTATGGTTGTTGCTCTCAGGCTGTTAGATCGGGAAGCTTATCAAAGCCATGATAATCCTGATGGAAAATCATTCTATGGCAATCTGGGTAAAGCACAGTGACCAGGTTCCCTGAAGCAAATGTGAGGGCATACTGCCTGTGAAAAGACCCTGGGCTGGTTCAAGAGTCCCATGATGCTGTGACAGGTTTAAAAATGTTGTGATTCCCAGGGTATTTTGCTTTTGGGGGGCAGAGACAAAATGCAATAAATAATGGTGGTACCTAATCAAGTAAGCTGAGAAACGTCTGATAATCCGAGTGCCAGGGCCAAGAGGGGTTAGAAAGAGGGTCCAGCTCAGTTCTTTCCATTATAGATGGGGAAGCAGAGGCTCAACCAGGAGAGCTGGCTTCCCAAGGTCACAGTGCTGGCTGGTGGCAGAACAGGAAGTTAGATCTAAGCTAGTCATGGTTCCTCTGAGAGGCAGCATCACTTCCTACTCACCTTTCAATTTTAGTAAAATCTGTCAGAGTTACAGGAAATGCAAGTGTACCACTTGTTCTGTTTCTTTAGTGGCAGCGTTTTGTAGTAATAAAAGACACCTTATTTTGGAACCTGCAGCCCAAGTTCTAATTCTCTCTGCGCCATTTCATCAGAAGCTATGAGGCAGTTGAGGCAACTTACTTACAGAAGCACAGAAGTCAAGACAAGAACCTTGAGCTGAGCTGGGGTACTAAGAGTCAAGTTGAGTTCCAAAGCACTTAACTCCAGATATTCAGGGAGAAATCAGGCCTGTGTCAGTTAGAGGACAAGTGAATCCTACAGTCTGAGAACAGCTCTAATCACAAGCCAATCCAATTGCAGGTCTGCAAACGTGTAGCAAGAATCCAAGAGTAAGATCATTTGTTGAGCACAAGCTGCCCCTCAAGGACTCCAGTCAGCACCAGTTAGGCCCTCAGCAGCTTCTGCCTTCTACTCACCTGTGAAATGCCATCCACCGGTACTCCTGAGCCACGCTTGACTCTGTCTGTCTGTCCCTGTTCAAGGGGCTCTGAGCTGGGGCTGCGTGGGGTGAGCTGTCATACAAGTTGGGGGAAGATAAGGCCACCCTGAGCAGCAAAGCAGGACAGCCAGAGGAGGACAGAGCCGCCCTAAGCCTGGCGCTGGGCAGGAAGAATGGCTGACAAAAGGTCCTGTGCCTTGATATAGAGAAAGACTGAGAGTCCACTGGAGTCCCCTGCATTAAAATTCTGCTTCTGCCACTACCTGTGTGAGGTCGGGCAAGTGTCTTACTATTTTTCATTGGTTTTAAAGGCAGGGTTTTTCCTACATTTTAAATTCTCTGAGATTTTGACTTGCCGCGCTACTGGTGAGGTCTTACAGTTATAATTATCAGAGTTTTTGATTTCCTTTGGTGGTGCTACTACATAAGATAATGACATGCCTTCCAACCGATGGTATTTTAGGTCTGGTAACATTTAGTAGTATTTCTGATCTTCTGCTTATTTTTCTGTAAGGTGGAAATATTAAAACCTGCTTTGAAGTTTAGAGCAAGGGTTAAATTAGATGATGTAAAAAAAAAAAATTAGGGAAGTATCCCATATTTAATAATGGTCTCAAATGGGAAATGTAGGTGTTGAATGATAACTCCCTCTCCTGGTCACCTGAGCCAGGCTGTCCCCAGTACCCTGTTCACAAACAAGATGACCTGGGAAAATTGAATGATAAACATAGCTAGTATCTATGGATTGCTTATTTGTTCAGGCCCTGTGACAATTGATTTCATGGGTTTTACTTCACTTAAACACTCTGAGGATACAGTGATCTCCCTACCTGTCGAAAATCACACAGCAAAGCTAGGACTTGCATCATCTCCCTGTGATACCATCCCATGCTTTCCACCACCAAGGAGATGAGCTCAGAGTTGACTACTGCGAACCCAAGCGGCCCCCTGCATTCTCGACCTCTTCCTCCAGATTCTAGTGTAGGTGAATGATAGACTTTTCCATCCATCCTAGGAAACTGGATTGTATGTTGGCAAAGGTGTCAGGAGCCGTAGGAGACCAATCCCAGGTATTATGGACAAGAATCCTGCAAACATGTCTAATTCTAATCCTGACTCTACCTGAGACCATTCCTGGTTCCTCCTGGTGCGAAGCCCTGACCATGACAACTTCACATGGAAGCGAAGGCTGTGGGGAAACACCATCAGGGTCTTGTTACAACGGTTTGAACGCAAACAATCTCCTGATGGTTTCTCTGGGCCAAGGCCAGCGGCAGTGGTGTGTTCCTCACAAGTAGTCTTTTCCCATTTCTGGGACTCCCTGAGGTGTATTCAATAATGCGCGCCTCGTTCTGCAGCAGATGGAAAAGTGTTTAAAAAGGTGCCAGGTTTATTTATGGAAGCATGAGATTGAATTTAAGAGATGTGCTTGGCCAATATGAAATGTGAACGCTCAAAACAGGAAGTGTACTTTACTGCCTATTTATTTTATTGCCGTATCAGCTGCCCGGAGCTGAAGAATCCTTCCTCTCAGGAATTATTTATTTTCTAACTTCTGAACCAGAACATCTTGACCATCAGCACTCACACTCCTTGCTGCCAGATTCCCAACTGCAAACATGTGCCTTGTTGTCATTCTGATGGGATCCACTGAGGTTTCAGGGAAAAACATTTGGACTCTAAGAGTTTGTACTGAATCTTTCTTTTTTTTTAAATGTAAGTGGAGATGTTTCAAATAAATTGAATCAAAGGACAAAAGATGATACAAATCTTAAAATAGCTGTTAGAATCATGGAGGAATTCTTGAATTTTCTCATACATCTCAAGATACCCAATACTCAGTATCCTGTCATTACCATTTAATAGATATGAAGAATTTCATGGAAGAAAATGAATAATCATTTGGACTCACTGCTCTGTATCTGGTAAGAATGAAGTCATAGACCCTAATTTAAGTGAATTGTTCAGTGTACAGCTCTTCTTCTGTACTGATAGTTTCACAACTTTTCAGAGTTGAAAGTTACTACTCTAGCCTTCATTAAAAAGGCCAATGATAATTTGTCAAAAACAGCATTTGATATTTGAAGAAATAAGCTAATGCACACAAAGGCACTGAACTAAAATAAAACTCAGGAAGAACGAGATATACATGAACAAAAAAGAGGCTCTGGAGGAAAGCATGAATATTATTTTTTTAAAAATGCCAGAGCTTCTGTGTAAGAGTTCTTTCAGTTTTTAGGAAAATCTGTTCCAGTATAGTCCACTAGAATGACCTAGACCATCTAGTCTGAATGTTTTGGAAAAGGTACATTTTCGCACGTGGATTTTACCTGCACAGCTCAAGGGGCTGGGAGAAGCCCTTAGGAAGAAGTCATGTTACAATGGCGTCACCTGCTGGATACTCTCTGAAACACAACTTCTCGTCACGTCTTTCTCCCACTCAAAACTTCTCAATGGCTCCCTACTGCTGACCGAAAAGAGTCTGAAATTCCTGGCGTTCAACGCATTTTATGATCTCGCACAAGTTTATTTTCAGGTCTCATCTCCTGACACTTCCTGCATGGGTACGCTGGTGCCTCTCCTCAGGATAAGTTCAAAATTTCCTGCCTCCTCATTCTGAAGCCCAGAATTAACTCAGTGCATAAGCCAGAGGAGAATCTCGGCAGGAATAAAGCCAGAAGGTACCAGGTGCCCCGATACCCACATTATGTGGGACACCCAACGCTCAAAGCAACCTGAAGACTGTTTCTCTGTAGTTATAGAAGTTTAAATAGGAGAAAAGTTAGCAATAGGAAAACAGGACATGAATACACACACAAAATACACATATTAAAATAAATATCGGAAAACAGATGCATAAATTCACAAATGATAAAGAACGGAAGTTAAAGTCAAGCAATATTATGTTTGTCCATCAAATTTGAAAGGATCGTTTTTAAAATGATGCTGTACGCTGTCTAGAAAATAAATCATCTCATAGGCTTTTTCAGGGTAGCATTTCTGAAGGGCAATTTGTGAATGTTCATCACAAGCCTTAGAATGTGCTTACACTTTAATCCAGAAATTCTATATTAAAAATTATCTTTAGGATGTTATCACAGTGTTTTCCTAGGATACATCCACTAGAAGGGCGATTATCACTGCAGCGTTAATTGCAACAGATGAAAGGTTGAAATAAATTACATGGCTAACCATAGGAAATTTGTTATATTCATATGATAAGTTTAAATATTCACTGCAATCGATATTGTGATGAAATTGTTATAGATGTATTGTTCATATATTATTTAATGAAAAATAGAAGATTGAAACTTAGCATATTCTGTTTGATTTTATTTTTAAAATATGTTCATAGAACAATAATCACATAATAATTCATATTATGAATAATTCATATTCATAATAATTCATGATTATTATGAATAATTCATAGAATAATAATCACATAATCACTCCAAAATATTAATGATTATTACTAATAAAGTTAAAATAAATAATAATGATGATGACGATCCAGGTGGCAGAAGTATGATTTTTATTTATTTATTTTCCCCAAATTTCAAAATGTGTTATAATAAGCTATATATTTCCTTTTACAATATAATATTTTTAAGAAAGAAAATGATAAAAACCTAATGAAAGCAAGATTCATATTAGGTTGTGTCATGCATAGTTTTTTTTTTTTTTTTTTTTTTTATTTATTTATTTATTTTGTGGTACGCGGGCCTCTCACTGTTGTGGCCTCTCCCGTTGCGGAGCGCAAGCTCCGGACGCGCAGGCTCAGCGGCCATGGCTCATGGGCCCAGCCGCCCCGCGGCATGTGGGATCTTCCCGGACCGGGGCACGAACCCGTGTCCCCTGCATCGGCAAGCGGACTCTCAACCACTGCGCCACCAGGGAAGCCCCATGCATAGTTTTTAATTTGACTAAATTCAGCTTGTCATAATTTTTAGTTTTGGTCAGGGCCTACTACAGTTTGATGTCTCTGGGATGCCTAATAGCTCCCTCTCTACCAGGCCCAGTGTGGTGAGGGTGTGGTGAAATGGTTCCTGAACAGCGCCAGGTAAATACTGTAACTGAACAAACTGTTCTGTAAAGAATCTTACCCACCACTATCAAGAGCCATAAAAATGTTACGTGCTGAAACCTGGTAACCCCATTATAAGGGTTCCATCCAAATGGCATACTTCCCTTAAAAGAAGAAAACTATTCATGCTCAAAATGTTTACTACTGAGTTATTGTTAATAGTGAAACGTTTGAAAACAATTTAAATATCCAATAATATAGATAGATGGCTAAGTGAATTCTAGGGTATGCATTCAATGAAACTTTCAGTAACTCTTTTGAAAAATTACATAGCAGGATTTAAATGCCCAAGGCATAAATATTAAGTGAAAAATAAGTAGAATAAGACATAGTTGGCTTCTTGTGATTTTGAATATTCAAAAATAAGTCTGGGGCTTCCCTGGTGGTGCAGCGGTTGAGAGTCTGCCTGCATGGGGACGTGGGTTCGTGCCCCGGTCTGGGAAGATCCCACATGCCGCGGAGCGGCTGGGCCCATGAGCCATGGACGCTGAGCCTGCGCGTCCGGAGCCTGTGCTCCGCAGCGGGAGAGGCCACAACAGTGAAAGGCCCGCGTACCGCAAAAAAAAGAAAAAAATAAGTCTGTATGTCATGAAAGAGAAGAAGAAAATATGTAAAGAAATGTAGAACAATTAAAAGCCTTGAATTTCATTGCCTTTTATTCAAAGTAAAAGTAATCCATGTTCTTTCTAGGTTGTAAACCTCTTCCCAGGATGTGAGGCTAGAATGCAGAATCCACAGTGGTCCAGTGTGACAGAAAACTGTGAGAATCTGAAGGCGTGAGGAGTAGCAGAGGCACTTCATCTCCACAAACAGCTTGCTAGGCAAGCCTGCTCGAGTAATGGCTTTCTCAAAGGATGTGCTCACCTGGAAAAAAAAAAAAAGCAGCAGCTTTTTAGCTCTGATGTTTCAGAGAAACATATAGGGCTCTGACCTGCTACCCCACACTCTATTTAACTCAATGACTAGAGGTTTTACAACAGGAACTTGGATCTTCAGTTTATATAACTTAATCCATTTGTAATTTTTTTCTTATACAGAGACACCCTATTTTATCGAGCAGTAGACCAACCCTCCCTAAGTGACCTGGAGCACATGGATCCAAACAAGGGAAGAGAGATTTAAAGAAAGAGACAAATTGGCCTTTAGCTGAAGGAAGAATGAGCCAGCTCAGTGTAACTGTCTCTGAAATAGCAGATCCTCTAAAGACATGCTTCTGCTCTCAAAGAGGTTGGCCTGGCAACTCGCTTACACACTTCACTTGGGGAAACTTCTTTTCAGCACCAGCCAAAATGCCGATCCAGGTCCCTTTGCCTATGGCAGCCTTGAAAGCTTGCACACATTTAGAGAAAATACTTTCAAATGACTCTGGAGTTCTGCTTTATGTTTTCTGTTCCTTTGAACTTATTACCTCTTTACAATGTCTTAGACTATTAGTTTGGGAACATTTAAAGTTAATGACTATATGGAAAGTAAAACAACACTTTGATGTAGCCCAAGTCATTCATTTCTCTCTTTCATACACAGGAGGTTATAGAAGGTTGGGTGACGCCAGATCAAGTCATTTCAGGAATAAATAACTTATTTGGGGGGGTCGATGTGGATGGTTGCTCAGGGGAAAAGGGGGATAGATCAGCTCTGGATTGTCTAAAGGAACTGGAGCTATGATTAATGAGGGTCAACTTTAAAATCCAAGCACACACAGGATTACTTCACACAGAGAGCAGAGTCTGTCTGACCCAGGCAACCCCAACACAGTCCCCTGAGGTACGTCGTTCACAAATCTTGCTAGTTTCAGTGATGCACTGACAGCAAAAATAGATACTGAGAGGATCTTCTTTGGCCATACGTAGACAGTACGTATAAACGTACCATGCAAATGCAACGATTATGGCCATTAAAATCGGCAAGTGCTTCTAGAAGGTCAAGGTTGAAGTATTCTGGTTTGGTGTCTTTCAGTAAAACACATCATGCTCTTCCAAATATTACTCATTGGTAGCACATTTTCTGTTGTTGTTGTTGGTTTGTTCCTTATTTCTATAGGTAAGAGCTTGAGAGCCACTTGTGGGATGGATTTCTCTGTGATGGGTAAGATGCTTAGAAGTAGAAGAGGTAGAGCCAGAAAATCAGAGAGAGAGAAGAAGGAGGGAGACCTCATACCGGATGTCTTCGGTAGAGACCAAGTCTTAGTTCACTGGAGGACAAACAGACCCTCTTCACACAAAATTGCCTTATCGCAATGAATAAACAGCAAAGGACAGTAGACCAGGGATAGAGTCTCTAAAACATGAGAGAGACCCAAAGTGTATTCAGCAGAAAAACTAGAACACTGTTCCTTCTTCCCTTTACCAAAACAGCTAAATATGTATTTATGTTTGTTAAAAATTGTGTTAAGGTGCGTGTGCAGAACAGTACATGGGTGCCTCCTCTCACAGAGTTTATGTTATTGAAAGACACAGTTAATATAGTTAAGCATCAGGAATAATAGACAACCTTGCACTCATTTAGTCATTGAGCAAATATTTTGTTGGGCATCTCCTATGTGCTTAAGGCTGATCTAGATGTGGAGATGCCATGGCGAAAGCACAGATAAGGTCCCAGTTATCCTGAAATGTATATTCTAGTCGGAGGAGATAGACAATACAAGTAGCAACAAACTGAAGACGATTTTAGTTCCTCAAGAGCAATGGAGAAACTAGAGCAGAGTGGTCTGATTGAGGGTGAGTGGCAGTGTGGTGATTTAGACTGAGTGGTAAGGAAGGTCTCACTAAGGAAGAGATGCTTGAGCTGGGACTGTTTGGACAGACTTGTGACGGTAAACAGGAGAGGGTTTGAAGGCAGGGAAACTAGATTCAAAAGTGCTCAGGCAAGGACTAACTGTTCAAGCAATGGAAATAATGTGTCTGGGCTTCGACTGCAAAGAGGAGAGACAAGGAAGATTATTTCAGAGAGGATGGAAGCGGCAAGGTCATATCAGAGAGCCCTTTAAGCCAGGGTAGGGAGTTGGAATTTTATTTCAGGTGCAATAGAAAGCCATTGGAGAGATTGGGAGTGACATAGTTTGTTTCAAGACATCATAATACTTGCTTTGCAGAGAATGGTTGTTAGGGGGAAAAGGGTAGAAGAAGGGAGACAAATTCAGAAGGTATCACAATGCTTCAGGCAAGAAACCATAGTGTTCTGGACTAGATGCTAATAGTGGCCTGGACAGAAGCTGGATACATTAGGCAGCGGAGCCTGCAGAACTTGCTGTAGCATCGGGTAGTGGTGCATGTACTGAGACAGGAGAGGCAGGAAGGAACTGGCGGGGAAATACCAACATATTTTAAGGAGGCGATGTGAACTGAGAATTGTGTGACCTCTGGGTTCAGGTGGTTTAGAAAAGTTTCCTAGAAAAGGTAAGCCTGAGCCAGACCTCTAAAACTAGGCACAATTTGAATATGTATTTAAGGATAAGTTGTTGAGGTTGATTTTATAGCGTGACTTGAAAATTTTTTCATTGCTTCACCAATCATTCATTGGTGGGTTTTTTTGGGGGGGTGTTTGCCACACGAAGTGTACTTTTATGTAATTTTCCCCCTTTGATTGAGTCTCCTATTTTTTTCTTAAGTAATAGTATTTTTGAAAATAAACACTGTACCAAGGAATTGATGGGATGGAGCTCCTTGAATGCTGGATTGAGCTATATGTGAACTCCATCAGCCGCTCTATTCTTAAAACCAGTGCTGGGTGCCATTATTAGCATTCAACCCCCCCCCCCCGAACCAAACATTCTGTTTAATTATCTTCATCTTCCCCAATGGATAATAAGTTACTTGAAAGAGAGAGATAAAAAAATATTTTTTGTTTATTTTGCTCTTGTTTTGGGGAGGTGTGGCACAGGACCATGTGGGTTTCATCTATGCCACCTTCATCTTTGTCAACTTTGGAGCCAGAGATAAAGTAAGCACTCAGCAAAGGCTGGTTGAACAAATAGCTCTACACAGAATGTCTCATGGTCTAGTTCTGGATTTCAATCTCTTGATTCCAATCTGTAGAGGGTTGAATGGTGACTTCTCAAAATATATACCCACCCATAACCTGTCAATGTGATCTTATTTGCAAAAAGGGTCTTACAGATGTGATTAATTTCAGGATCTCAAGATGGCATCATCCTGGATTATATGGGTGAGCCCCAAATCCAAAGACAAGTGTCCTTATAAGAAGAGGAGAAGACATAGACAAAAAAGTTCACGTGAAGACAGAAGCAGAGGTTGGACTTACATTGCCACAAACCAAGGAACACCTGGGGTCACCAGAAGCCACCTAGAAGCAGGAAGAAACAAGGAAGCATTCTCTTCTGAAATCTTTGGAGCATGGCCTTGCTGACACCTCGATTTGAACCTCTGGACTCCCGAACCGTGAGACAAAAAGTTTGTTTTGTTTTAGGCCACCAAGTTTATGGTAATTTATTCTGGCAACCCTGGGAAACTAATATAATCTTTGTACCCAGATCAGCTGAGCTCTCAGTGAGGACCTTCCTGACCTGTCCATATCCAGCAGGACTGGGACTAGGGTGAGATGAGTGAAGTCCTCAGGGCACAAAATTTAAGGGGGTGCTCACTCAAGCATGCATCTGTCTCCCACCCCTGCAGACTCAGGGATTATCCACACTAGTTCCCAGAGGGGGCAAGCTTTCAGAATTCAAGACATGCCTACAGGTATATTTTCAATTTAAGAGACTTAAGGCATTCTAATTGGAGTCAGAACACCTCAGAGACACCCCCTCCAGAAGTGTTAATAGTGACCTCATTAGAGGCAACAAGCACCAAGGGGAGCCCATTCAGAGGCTTGGCTAAATTTTCTGAACATTCAGACACCTCATTTGGAGAAAGGGGATAAAGGAAACAATCTTAGGCTGAATGGTGATTCTGTTAACATTCCTCCTGATTGTCTGGGTGTGCCAGACATAGATGGCAAGGAGAAGAGTTGGGGGAAGAGCAGGAATTTCTGAGTGTGAGAAAGATGAGACCAGACAAGAGTTGGATAGAGAGAAATTCACAGATGAGAGCCCGGCAAATACAGAGCAGCCCCAGCCAGCGTGGTTAACAGTCCAAGTGGTGACTCGATTCTGATTTCTTCTTTCCCTGTATCTGCTCCCTAATGAAATAGGCATGGTAGTTGATTCCTATTTAAGCAAATTAACCAGACAAGTCAGCTTCTAGTTCTAGATTTTTTAAAAGTTAGAAATTTCTCTCTATATAGTTTTCAATGGAGCTAGAGTTGTTGTTGTTGAACCAATTTGTGTTTTATTAACAGCTACTCGAAAAAAAAAGTCAAGCTCTCTCCCTGAAGGCTGCAACCAGTTAGAAAGACAGTAATACATGAAGTGAACTAGATGATCTAATCTCTGATTATTTTCATACAGAATGTTAAATGGCTAAACTTTTCATAGTCAACTTCCAAAATTCCTTCGATTGGATGATCAAGAAGAAATACATACTTTGGCCTTAATTCCATGATTAACTGAGAGGAGGGAAGTCCCTTATCTTTTGCCTTCAGTTTATTTTTACAAGTTCTTATTTTATGAGGAGAATGTGTACAAGTCACTGTTGGGTCAAATCATCTTTGTCCAGTGATGTGAGTTTTCAAGTTGGCAGTGACCCCCAGAAAGGCTCCTGAAATTAAATTGCTCATCTATAGAGGAGGCAAGTGAGCCCTGGTATGAGGAAATCACATGTCAAGGCCATCAGTAAGTTAGAGAAAAGGAAAACATATTGGACACTTCCTTTTGCTAGCATTTTATTAGATATTTTATCTATGTTTTCTATCTTAAGTAGCCTGATAGTCCTAGGAAGTATCATTATTGTCATTTTATAAGTGATAAGGATAAGATTCAGAGCACAGTGTATGTTGCTTGGAAGCCAGTCTCTTTCTCTGTGCTTCTTTCTTCCTCATCTCTCCATCTACTCATCAAATTAGAAAACAGCTTGTGTGGAAGACAGTCTTTGAGAAGGTCCCCGTGATTCCTGCCTCCTGGTTTCATACCCTTGTGTAATGTTCTTCTCTTGAATGTGGATGGGAGCTGTGACTTGCCTCTAACCAATGGACTATGGTAAAAGTGATGGGATGCCAGTCACATGAGTAAGCCATATAATATAGGATACTGTCTTTCTAGAAGAATGACTCTGGAAATTTTCTCCCTTAGTGCCTTTAAAGAGGTGAACTTCCATGTTGTGAGAGGGTCTATGAGGAAGACCACATGACCAGGATGCCAGGTAGCCTCTAGGCGCTGAGAGTGGTCCCTGGCCAATAGCCAGCAGGAAGCAATCATAGAATCACAGTCCTATAATCATAGAAGATGAATTCTGCCAACAACATGAGTGAGTTTGGAACCAGATTCTTCTCCAGTTGATCCTTCAGATGAGAATACAGCCTGACTTACATATTAATTGAAGCCTGGTGAGACCCTGAAGCAGAGAATGCAGTTAAGCCATATCTTAACTTGACCTACAAAAGTGGTGAAATAATAAATGGGCATTGCTCTAAGCCACTAAGTTTGTGATAATTTGTTACTCAGTATAGAAAATTAATACTGCATCTGTTGTAACTCAGGTCCTGTGGTAGGTGCTAGACATTCAAGGTTTAGTAGGAAACTATCTCTACCCTCAAGTTGAGGGTTAGGAGAGTTAGGTAAATATAATACAATTCCAAAGCAGGGTAATACATTCTCTAGCCTTTTGTAAAGAAAAGTTTATGTCAGTGAATAGGAAAGATAATGTAAGGAAGTCTTCCAACAGTGACCCCAGGCCCCAAGGACTCCTCTCTTCATATCTCAATGTTCTCTTAAATCTTTCATTCCCACTGATGTGTGAGGACAGATGACAACCCAAACTAACAATTTTATTTTTAGTGAGAAATAACAGAGAATGTGCCCATCAATATCTATGTGTTTCTTCTCCTTCTTTGGCGGGTGGTATAGTCAATTTTGCCCCAAAGTTGGATGGGCCATATGACTGAGTGCTGGCCAATGGTGCTGGTCTGGTAAGCTGTACCACTTCCATGCTTGGCTCCTAAAGTCCCCTACCAGGTCCTTCAGACAGAATGTCTAGGCAGAATGAGAGGATGTGGTGGAAAATTCCAAGACCCTGGATGATGGAAAGATCCTGGGTCCCTAAACCATGCTGTGAAAGGATGCCCATCACACAACGAATCTTACCATGGGTTGAGGAAGAAATAAATATTTATAGTGTTAATCCACTGGGATTTGGGTTTTTATTACTGCAGTTAGTCTATAGGGGACTTTAATTTTAAATGGTATCAAAGATAATTAAGAGGATTGGCTCGATGGATGGAGACCTTTCTCAGTGTTATGTTTAGCAGTCTTTGAGATCCCCAGTATCCTAGAGTTAACATTCCCATCAGCAATGGCCCTCCCTCCCTAGCAAGTCTGTTCCAGACTTCCCAGCTCATTTCTAGCTAGTTTCTAGGACTATACTTCAGAGGAGACGGCCTTTTCCAAGGACTATTATAAACTCTGGGAAAAGGGCCAGAATGTTTCATATTGTAGTGGAAAATAATCCTTCCACCCTCAATCTGAACATTTTATTTTAAGGTGTGAAAAATGCTTTCCTAGCTTCAGGCAGGAGCTTTCAGGTCTCCACAGGGACCTGGGCTAAGAGGGGTGGGGGCAATGATTAGGTGAGGGAGAGAGTCCTCCCTACAGAAGTTTCCAGAGGAGCAGCAAGCATGTAGTCAGAGGAAAGTAAGACTTGACCTCCAGTCTGGCTCATGTTACGTGCGTGTTTCTGCCTCACCCAGGTGCCCAGAAGCTCCAGCTCGCACTTGGCCCAGGACCAGGGAAACTGAATGAAGGGGGACCCCTGCTGCGGACTTTGCATTTAGAAGCCATAGAGCTGCCTTCAGAGGCTGATACTATCACCAAGCCAAGGGCAGGTGAGGGAAAGGAGACCTGGTCCAGGTTAGCATTTGGAGACAGACTAACACTCACAGATTCTCAAGTTTGAGAGTTGTCTAGAGATGCTAAAATCAAATCATTTTTTGAAGAAACAGAGTAACAAAGTAGTCGGCTGGCTGGTGTGTGTAGTAGGTAAAGTTTAATTCTTTCACAATTGCGGGTACTTATTTAATTACTTCATTATTATCTTTCCTTAAATATTTGTGATTAATATTATACCATTTCCAGTCATGGTTTCCAGGAGGCTAGGTAATTTATTCAACAGTTAAAATTATAGGTAAAGCCCATCAGACACAACGATGTGACATTTGTCGGGAGTTAATATGGTCATCTTTTTCTGGATCTTTTAAAATAGTTTCAAAATTTGAAATGAATTATTAGTGATGCTATAAGAAATGGATGACATTTTTAAAAGTATGATTTACTTTAGAAATACCAATTTGCCACTTTATTTTACTAACTTTTTTTTTTTTTTTTTTTTTTTTTTTTTTTTGTACGCGGACCTCTCACCGTTGTGGTCTCTCCCGTTGCGGAGCACAGGCTTCGGACGCGCAGGCTCAGCGGCCATGGCCCACGGGCCCAGCCGCTCCGTGGCATGGGGGATCCTCCCGTACCGGGACACGAACCCACGTCCCCTGCATTGGCAGGTGGACTCCCAACCACTGCGCCACCAGGGAAGCCCCTATTTTACTAACCTTTGAATTAATATTGAAATTTTCAAACTTAATGATCTAAGTTTGAATGATCTTTCTATAGAAATAAACATTTCTCCAAATAAGATATACAGACTGCCAACAAACACATGAAAGAATGCTCACCATCATTAATCATTAGAGAAATGCAAATCAAAACTACAATGAGATATCACTTCACACCAGTCAGAATGGCCATCATTAAAATATCTACAAACAATAAATGCTGGAGAGGTGTGGAGAAAAGGGAACCCTCCTGCCCTGTAGGTGGGAATGTAAGTTGATACAGCCACTATGGAGAACAGTATGGAGGTTCCTTAAAAAACTAAAAATAGAACTACCATATGACCCAGCAATCCCACTACTGGGCATATACCCTGAGAAAACCATAATTCAAAAAGAGTCATGTACCACAATGTTCATTGCAGCTCTATTTACATTAGCCAGGACGTGGAAGCAACCTAAGTGTCCATCGACAGGGGAATGGATAAAGAAGATGTGGCACATATATAGAATGGAATATTACTTGGCCATAAAAAGAAAAGAAACTGAGTTATTTGTAGTGAGGTGGATGGATCTAGAGTCTGTCATACAGAGTGAAGTAAGTCAGAAAGAGAAAAACAAATACCATATGCTAACACAGATATATGGAATCTAAAAAAAAAGTTATGAAGAACCTAGGGGAAGGATGGGAATAAAGACACAGACCTACTAGAGAATGGACTTGAGGATATGGGGAGGGGGAAGTGTAAGCTGGGACAAAGTGAGAGAGTGGCATGGACATATATACACTACCAAATGTGAAACCAATAGCTAGTGGGAAGCAGCCACATAGCACAGGGAGATCAGCTCGGTGCTTTGTGACCACCTAGAGGGGTGGGATAGGGAGGGTGGGAGGGAGGGAGACAGGGAGACACAAGAGGGAAGAGATATGGGGATATAAGTATATGTATAGCTGATTCACTTTGTTATAAAGCAGAAACTAACACACCATTGTAAAGCAATTATACTCCAATAAAATGTTAAAAAAATAATAAAAATAAAAGGCGGGAAATCAAAAAAAAAGAAAGAAAGAAAGAAAGAAAGAGTTTGTTCTGGGATCCATCCATCAACTCCACACAGTGGTTCAAGCCATCTGTGTCCTTTTTTCCCTACTAATTTCTATTTCTAATCCATTAGAAAATTCTGCTGGTTCAGCCTCAAAATAGGTCCCAAATCTGAGGATGTCATACCATCTTCTCTGTTATGGTCCTAGTGCAATTCACCCATATTTCTTGATACAGTCAGAGAATTCATTCTCTTAAAGAAACCAGAATGATCTTTTTAAAAAGTCTTGCCATGACAAACTTCCAATGGTTTCTCATTTCTCTTAAAATCCACAGTTTGTCTTGTAGCCTACTATATTCTGGTGATCCACCCTTGCCTAAGTGTTACACATTGAAATAGAAAATAATCCTCCCACTCTCAGTGTGCACATTTTATTTAAGGTGTGTTTTATGGGCTAAATTGTGCCCTGTGCCGCAAACTCTTATGTGGAAGTCCTATCATCCTGGACCTCAGAACGTGACTATATTTGGAGATAGAGCCTTTAACTGGATAGTTAAGGTAAAATGAGGCCGTGCTGGTCTTCCATAATCCGATATGTCTGGTGTCATTATATGAGGAGGGGATCAGGACACAGAGAACACAGACAGTGAGATAACCAAGTCTGCCAACACCTCGATCTTGGACTTGCAGCCTCCAGAACTGTGAGAAGATAAATTTCTGTTGTTAAGCCCCTCTCTCTACTGCCCCCAATCTGTGGTACTTGGTAATGGCAACCTATGTTAGTCAGGGTTCTCCAAAGAAACAGATCCAATAGGAGATAGATAGATAGATAGATAGATAGATAGATAGATAGACAGACAGACATAAGAGGAGATTTATTATAGAAATTGGCTCATGTGGTTTAGGAGGCTGAGAAGTCCCCCAATCTGCCATCAGCGAGCTGGAGACCCAGGAAAGTCAGTGGTATAATTCAGTCCAAGTCTGAAGGTATGAGAATGGGGGGATAAGGGGAGTGGCTGCTGATATAAGTTCCTGTCTGAGTCTGAAAGCCTGAGAGCCAGGAGCAGAGATGTCTGAGGGCAGGAGAAAATGGATGTTTCTGCTCAAACTGAGAGAGTGAATTCACTCTTCTCCCACCTTTTTGTTGTATTCAGTCTCTCAATGGATTGGATGATTCCCGCCCGCATTGGTGAGGAAAGAGTTTAGTTACTCAGTCTACTGATTCAAATGTTAATCTCTTCCTGAGATACTTTTACAGACACACTCAGAAATAATTGTTTGACCAGCTCTCTGGGCATCCCTTAGCCCAGTCAAGTTGACCTATGAAATTAACCATCACACAGCCCTTGCAAACTAATACAGTCTGAAAAATGCTTTCCTAGCTTTAGCCAGTGGTGTTCAGGTCTCCCTGGGGACCTAGGCTGAGAGGATGGGGTGCAATGCTTAGGTGCTAACACATCCATCTTCCATCCCAGCTTCCCTCCACCATGAATGTCCAGCCTCCTTAGCCTCTTCACTTTTCTTGAACTTACCCAGACCATTCCTGACTATCTTTTTACTGAATGGCCCCTCTGGGTACAGAACTTGGCATCTGCATCTCCCTCTTTTAATTCAAGTACCAATGAGACATCCCACCTAATCGTAATCAATTAGCCTTCCATCACCATTTTATGTTTGGTTTCCTTCATAGCACTTTTCATCCTCCAATGTGATTGATGAATTTATTTGTTTAACTGGCTCCTCTAAGCAGTTTCACAAGAGCAGCGTCAGATTCGTAAGTACAAGTTCATTAAATCTTTGTTGAATGAATGGATTATTATATTTTTTTAGACCCAAAGTTCTTCAAAGACATATTTACAGCTTATTTATCTGTACTCCCATTTCCCGTATAGAGCCTGTCACAAGCTAAATTCTCAATTAAAGCCATATAAATTAAACTGAATCACTAAAAAACACTGTGTGAATGCTGAATGAATAAATAGATATGGCATGCTTAAAGTCTTTTCTTTTATGGCTTTGAATTTAGGAATAATTATGTACAGAAAGGAAAAAAATCTGTTCTTAATAAACCAGAATATTGAATTTTCACCCAATGTGTCAGTAGATATGTGAGACAGTGATCTGGAAGGTTATGGAGCCAAACTGAGGTCCTGTCTCAGCCCTTTCCCAGTCACCAACATCATCACAGAACATTCCTAGAACAGTTTGCTGATCACTCTTTAAAACTGGAAATTAATTAATTCCTTATTTCCAGTATAAAAAAGGAATCTGAAGGCTAGAGAAGGCCATTGATATGTTCAAGTTTCTTACAGTCCCTGACTGAAGGTAAGAACATGTGCTGACTCTTTGGCTGTATCTAAATGCCCAGGCCACTTTAACTTCCATAGAACCATTTCTTTGCTACTGACCTCAATCCTTTGTTTCAATTCTCTATTATATTTAAACATAAATTTAAGACACTCAGGTTTCTGGAATGATTAAGTAGGCTTAATGACTATGGCAAAGACTGGATATATGGTCACCAGTCCTGTTCCTCTTCTTGGTAACACAGCTAAATCATATTTCTCAGCTTAAATGAAGAAAGGATGAGGGCATATTATTCGCTTTTGATCATGGAATATGAGTAGAAGTGGCATGTGTCCCCTCTAGACTGAGGAAGTTAAGAGTTTTACAATATCTTATTTCTCATTTGTCTTTTTTCCATGAGGATTTTAGAAGCCAGGTATGGATGATAGCAGTTCCATAAGATGAGAGATACTTGGATCCCAAAATGACTTCATGGAAGAGAAACTATGGCCAACAAGCCATACGTCAGCAAGGAAGACACTTCTACTATCTTAAGCCACTGAGACTTGGGGTATTGTTTGTTATAGCACCTTTGAGACACTTGTTCTTATTAATAAAGTTACTTGAACAGCATTTCTTGGGTTGCCTCTGTGTACTGTTTGGATTATGAATGGTTTTATTTCAGTATATATTAAGAATAAATGGCAAGATTGAATGCAAGTATATTCCTATCATGAGTAATAACAACATAATGAACCATGGTGATAAATGTTTTAGAATATAATTATGTATCTCTCAAAATTTTAATATTTTAAACATTTGCATTTATAAATGCATATGTAATTTTACATAAATGATGAGTGGGAACGCTGATCATCTTAAAGTCATTAAGAAAACTCATTTCCTGGCGGAAGCAGGAGTGACAGTGATGTTAAGATTTTAAAAAGTTAACAGTACAGTGAAGGCAGACAGGAGATGCTGTCCCAGCCTAATAGGCCTCCTACAGTGTTGTCAGAGCCCAGGATAAATTCACTTACTTAATGCCAACAACATGATGAATGGGCATGACTGTAGGTCACTCTGTAGTTTTACCCATACACTTCTGTTCTATCAATACGTTGAGTTCCACAATTACCAGAAATCAGCTGTTTTTCTTCTCAAACCTGCATATAGTAGTCATACTTGCCATTATATTTATAAAATATAATTAAATGTTATATAATGTGATAAAATATGAATGAAGAAAGAAAGTTATTGTTTTTATGAAAACTAGATAAAGGAGCTATACTATAAAAAAACGGTTGATTGGGTATGGTCAAGGCAAATATAAAAGATTGTGTGGGGCTTCCCTTGTGGCGCAGTGGTTGAGAGTCCACCTGCCGATGCAGGGGACATGGGTTCGTGCCCCAGTCCGGGAAGATCCCACATGCCATGGAGCGGTTGGGCCCGTGAGCCATGGCTGCTGAGCCTGCGCGTCCGGAGCCTGTGCTCTGCAACGGGAGAGGCCACAACAGTGAGAGGCCCGCGTAACACACACACACACACACAAAAAGATTGTGTGTAGGTGTATGTGTTGGGTGTATGTTCCCCGTGGCACAAACCAACAACAGTTTTTATGCCTTAAAACGACAACCATTTATTTACTTAATTATTCTGCAAGTCAAAAATTTGGGTTGGACTAAGTAGAAATTCCCCTGGCTGGGTCAGGTTTGGCTGATCTTGGGTGGGCTTGTTTATGTGTCTACAATCAGCTAGTGGGTTGCCTGTGGACAGTTTAGGTAATGGGGGCTTCTCTCCACATGGTCTCTTATCCTTCACAGTCTAGCCCAAGCTTTTACTTGAGGTTGCAAGTTTCCAAAAACAGCAAGGCAATAAGCCCTCATGCACAAGTGCCTTTCAAGACTGTTTGCAAGTTTGCTACTTATTGTACCATTAACCAAACAAATCATATGGTCCAGGCCTGTTGTCAGTATGAGAGCACTACCCAAAGGCATAAATATTGAAAAAAAAGGAGAACAAATCTGGGTTATAACTGCAATCAGTCGACCATGAAAGGGATAATTACAGGGGTTCTTCACTTAAGTCACTGTACGTGTGTCTTTAATTACTTGTTCCATTTTAAAGAAACCAAAAAACCCCCAAAAAAACAGAAAAACAAAAACAAAACCAATATCACAGACAATATGGGAATAGTTCATGCAAAAAAAACCATACATGTGTGTGTGAGCCCTCCCTAAATTATACATTTTTTTGATGAAACAACTACTGATCTTTATTGTGTAGCATTTGTCTACCATATTTGTATTCTGCCTCTACTACAGCAAGCCTTCCATAAATGGGGATAAATCCATAAATGACACAGAATACCAAGGAGATATATATATTCAAAATATTTTAAAATTAAATATGTATATATACTTTTAAATAATATATAATAAGTATATACAATGTAAGTATCAACAATATATAAAGATTATAATAATCTTAATATCAATATAATAATATATAATAATAATGTAGTAACATATAATGTGTTATATGTTATTATCTTAAATTACTTCTATACTAACACACAATTAAAAGGCATAATTCAAACTGGGAAAATACATTCACCAAATGTGAAAGACAGTGGTTTACAGCCCTTACCATATAATGTGGCTTTACTAAAATTATACTTTTTACATTTTCTATATTTAGTTTTTCATATTATAAGAGTAATTTGTGGTGTTGAAACAAATGATACTGTATGTATACAAAGACAATAGAAATCATTCCTCTACCACCCTCATATTTACAGATATATTAAAGTGTTCCTGGTTGCTTTTTATTAAAATATAATTATACCATACATATTAGTCAGCAAATTACTTTGTCTTCTTGTCAATAGATTATAGATATTCCTACAAATCACTCCCACAGGTAATATGGAACTTCTATTGTTTTCTAAAATGTTGTACATATACATACATTTTATATAAATAGTACTAAATACGGGCTGAGTTTTTTTTTTTCATTTCATTCTATTTATTGTGATAAAATATGTACATATAAAACATACAATTTACTATCACTATTTCTAAGTGTACAGTTTAGTGGCATTAAGTGTATGGTTACAGTGTTGTATAACCATAGCCATCATCCATCTGCAAGCTATTTTCATATTATAAAATCAAAAGCCTATACGCATCAAACAATAATTCCCCTTTTCCCCCTCCTGCTAGTCCCTGGAAATCACCATGTTACTTCTTGTCTCTGTGATTTTCATTATTCTAAATACCTCATATAAGTGAAAGCATTAGTATTTGTCTTTTTGTGACTGGCTTATTTCATTTAGCATAATGTTCTCAAGGTTCATTAATGTTGTAACGTGTCAAAATCTCCTTCCTTTTTAAGGGTGAATAATATTCCACTGCATGCATATACCATGTTTGCTTTTCCATTCATTCATAGTTGGAAACTTGGGTTGCTTCCACATTTTGGTGCTTGTGAATAATGCTGCTATGAACAGGGTGTACAAATATCTCTTTGAGATGCTGCTTTCAATTCTTTGAGTATATACCCAGAAGTAGAATTGCTGGATCATACAGTAATGTTATTTTTATTTTTTTGAGGAACTATCATTGTTTTGGAATTCAACAGTTTTGCCAAAATATACCTTGTTATTTGTGAAGGTGTATGTTTTTCCCTCCATCTTTTTAGTCTGTAACTTACCTGTTTTTGTTTGTTTTGTTTATTTTTTTACTTTAAAATTTTTCTGTTTTTTGTTTAATTATTATTTTCTTCTATCCATCTTTTATTACCTTCTGGGATTTCTAATAATCACACATTAGTTCTCTTGAATCTAGTTTTCAAAATTCATATCTTTTTCTTCATGATTTTCATTCTCTCTGTATTTTTGCTTTCTATTTGAGATATTTCTCCAGTTCATAAAATCAGTCTTCAACAATCACTATGTTTATGCTTTCAAGACATTCTACAACATTTTAAAAAATTTTAATCACCTTAGGTTCCTTACCATTTTTCAAATTATTATTTATTTTATCCAACATATCTTTATGAGCTATTGTTACTCTTTTTGGTTGTTAAGCTTCCTTTTGGCTTCTAACTAGGGTATTCTATTAATCAGTATAGACTAAATTATGCTACAGCAAAAATGCCAGTATATTTTTCTTTGATATCATATGTCTAATACGATTTAGTGAAGGGCTCCGCTTCTTACACTGGTTCAGGAACAAGTATAACAGAGGTGAAACCATAAACAAAATGAAAAGAAAACTGACAGATTGGGAAAAATATTTGCATACCATATATCTGATAAAAGGTTAATATCCACAACGTATAAAAAAAATTTATACAACTCAAAAGCAAAATACAAGAAATCCCCTCAAAAACCCAAATAACCCAATTAAAAAATGGGTACAGGACCTGAATATACCTTCCAAAGAAGATATATAAAATGCTTACAGGTACATGAAAAGATGTTCAACCTTACTAGTCATTAGGGAAACGCAAATTAAAACTACAATGAGATATCCTCTCATACCTGTTAGAATGGTCATCATCAAAAAAAATAAGAAATAACAAATGCTAGTGTAGATGTGAGGAAAAGGGAACACTTGTGCACTATTGGTGGGATTGCAAACTGGTACAGCCACTATGGAAAAACAGTGTGGAGAATACTAAAAAATTAAAAATAGGACAATCATGTGATCCAGAATTTCCACTTCTGGGAATATATTCAAAGGAAACAAAAACATTAATTCAGAAATGTATGTGCACCCTCATGTTCATAGCAGCATTATTTACAATAGCCAAGATGGAAACAACCCAAGTGTCCATTGATGGATGAATGGATAAAGAAGTTGTAGTATATATATACAATGGAATATTATTTGGCCATAAAAAAGGAAATCCTGTAATTTGCAACAACATGGATGGACCTTGAGGGCATTATGCTAAGTGAAATAGTCAAACAGAGAAAGACAAATACAGTATGATCTCACTTATATATGAACTCTATAAAAACCAAAAAAAGAAAAAACAAATTCATGAAAAAAGAGATAAGACTTGTGGTTACCAGAGGTGAAAGGTAGGGGAGAGGAAGAATTGGAGGAAGGTGGTCAAAGGGTACAAACTTCCAGTTATAAGATAAATGAGTACCAGGAATGTAATGTACAACATGATGGCTACAGCTAAACCTACTGTACTATATATAGGAAAAATTATTAACAGAGAAAATCCTAAGAAATTTCTCCTTTCATCACAAGGAGAAATTTTCCTTTTTTCTTTTCTTCTTTTCTTTTTACTGAACCTATATGAGAAGATGGAAGTTAGCTGAATCTATTGTGGTAATCATTTCACAATATAGGTAAATCAAACCATCATGATGTATGCCTTCAACTCATGCAGTGATGTACGTCAATTTTTTCTCAACAAAACAGGAAAAAATAAAGTTGAGATACTCTAGAAAGAAAAAACAAGAATAACAGAGGCTCCATTCTCTTTAAGGGTCCCTCCTTTAAGACAAGGCTACAAGGTTTGCCACTGTAGAGTGAAAGGGAAATAGAGAATTATGCAAAGGTAATTCAAACATTAAGCATACATTTAATTGGTTAGAAATGGTCACATGGCTCCATGCAACTGCAAGGGGGCAGAGAAATCCAGACCTCCATGTGCCCAGACAGGGAAGAGAATCTGGTATCAAAAAACATTAAAAACATCTGTCTCTGAAACTTTGGACTAGTTGTGGAGAATCAGGCAGATTGCCTGCTCTCTGTGGAGATACCCAAGGGAAGACTTTTTGTACCTTGGTATCTTTAAGCTCTTCTTGCCTTGGAAGTAGAGAGGATCCTGTGCAACTGCTCAGAATTTCCTTAGCATCCTGGGGCTCATAGAGAGATTAGGCATATTTATCTCCAAAGAGCTACCTCTTTCAGACCCCATGGCTGAGATTTTGCGTGCAGTCCCCAGATTCAGAGAGTAAAGAGAACCACTGCAGTCTTCTGACTCACAGCCTCCAGGGTCTTGCCTGGCTGCCCCTCTGAGAGCTGTTCAGGATAGTAGAAGAAATCAGGCTGGAGTTGGGATTAGAAGGGCGGCAAGGTATCCTCCCAGAATCTCTGTGAGACAATTTGTCCACAATGGATTTTAAAGTCACTTGCACCAGATAGATAACGGATAAAGGTCATGAAGCAATGAAATACAAATGGGAAATAAGTATCTGAAAAATAATATTTAATCACAATCAAAGTAATATAAATTTTAAAGCAGTAAGATACCACTCTTGTCCATTAAGTTAATAAGTTTTTTAAATTTATGATATTCCTGGTAGCTATTAAAAACGGTGGGGCATATTTATGTATGTGTTGATGTGAAAAGATGCCCAAGACATTATATGAATCAAACAAAATGTAGAACAGTTTGTATCATAAGGACATATTTATGTACTTTTTAAAAAGCGATCTCCATATATATGCAGGTATATTCTTTTTCTTTTTCTGGAAGGATATTTGAGAAATTGTTAATAGTGATTACTTTTGGGAAGAGGAAACAGTGGTGGCTGATAAAAAAGGAAGATGTTTTCTTTTTATGAATGCATTTTCTAGTGTGCATACATGTTTTTTTGTTGTCATGTTATGCATTTTTAGTAAACTAATTTTTAGGGAAAAAAATAGAAAAGATACAAATAAACAATATGGGAACCAAGAGTCTATTCGCAACCGTAGTTATGAAAGATTTTGGAAGAAAATATTATGTATATTTTTATACCTGTAAACCTGAAAAATCTTTAAACAAACTATATATCATAATGTTTAATATCGGTAAAGGGATAAGAGAAAGAAATGCTTTCACTGCTGGTGAGAATGTAGGCCTTTCTCCATTTTCTTGAAATTCAATTTAGTGATAGACACTGAAAGTCTTCTCAAGTATCCAATTAATGAAAATAATCACAAATCCATTCAAGAATTTATATAGAATAATAAATGTACTGCAAAACTAATTACATACAATAAAAATCAGATCTGACCAAAAATTCTAAACTAGGAAGGTGGTTAAATTACCAGTGATATCTATAAATAAATGAAGAGTATGAAACTATAATTTTTCTTAAAGCTCTTCAGTTCATGATAAAAACTTCAGTATTTAATGCTAATTGACAAAAAAATTGTTTTATAGGCAATATAATTCTAATTTTTGTTTAAAATATGTAATGTATGGAAGAAAATATATCCAATAATAATAGTAATTGTCTCTGTTTACCTGGTTACTCAAGTCTATGTGTCTTTTTTTAGTATATTCTTTTATACTAATTTTTCATATTCTCCAATGATGAATTTCTTTTATAATGAGAAAAATACAACACTTGAAAAAAACTGAGATGTTTCTATATACATCAAGTACACACATCAGTTAAGGTCTACATTTAACTGTTATTTTCCATACAGTAAAGGGCATTTTTGGCAATGTTATCAGTTACTGTTCAGCATTTTTCCCATCATTAATTCAATCATGGTTATAATTGTTTGTATCTGTAATAATTCAATAGAAATAGTCGTAGGACACAATGCAGGGATGTATTCCACAAGGATACTGGCAGAAATGCTTTTAGGGTGTTGAATTACATGACTTTTTTTCTCTATTTTAAAAATCTTATTATATGTTGCCATAATGTTTATAACGAGTCAAATTTTATTAGAATAGGAAAATGATAATATCTAAAAAGGTAATCACATTTAGCCTAAAGATAATCTTTATTATAAATATGCTACCCAAACAAAATCCAGAATTAGCAACTGGAAGTCTAGAATCATCAAATTAGTATCATAAATTATCCTGTCTTTATTGATAAATGCGTAATTAGTTAATTAATTCTAAGCACCATCTCTGTGGCAGTCCCAGTACTAGGGACTGGATTTATAAAAACGCATTAAGACAAAGTCCATGTCTTTGGAGTTCTCATAGTCCAGTGAAAGAGGAGGGCAGACAAATGGACAAATAATTACAAGCTAGTATGTTCAAATGCAAATACAGCCTAAATAGAGAGGCAACAAAGAAGAAGGTGGGTAAAACTTGGGGGAGGCAAAGAGCAATTAGGGGGATGGGGACAGACATTAGGGTGGGGCTGGGGTTCTTTTGGTTAAAGTTGCAACTGGGGTGGTATTTGCTGGATGTCTTTGGTCGCATAATGGACTATGTAATAAAAATTTTGGAAAAGAGTAAGACTTTTCTCATCTTTCTTAATTTCACTAACACAGCGAATCATGTGTTTTGAGAGAGACAGAAACATGAGTCACCTGGAATAAGCTCCACCAAGTTGACATCCCCCCAAAAGCAGCCACTTTGCATTCTAATTATCGAAAAAAGAAAAAAAAAAAACAGAAAAAAACCCCCAACCCCCCCAAAACCCTCCAAATTCTAAGATAAAAGACACTTAAGCAGCGCCAACCTCAAAAGACATTAGGAGGAAGCAGTGTCTCTCTTTTCCTAAACAGGAGGCAGCTCTCGAGACCCATGACTCACTTCAGAGGGTGAAAGGTTTTTGGCTAACGTGCTCTCATTAGGATCTGGGAGTCAGAGATGTTGGGACCCTTTGGCTTCCCTCCCCCCAACCACCACCCCCAACAGTGACAAGCTATCCTCTTGAACTTATTGCATTTAAATATGTTCTTTCTTATCATTTGTAGAAAATTTTACGACAGCCAAAGAGAAAACGTCTTCGACTCCACATTCATCAATAGCTGCTTATATGGAAAATTGTATTTTATAAAAGGTGACTCATGTTTATGTAAGGATATCTAAGCTTTTATACTGTCCAATGTGGCAGCTCATGATAAATCCGTTGAACAAGTGGGTTTTTGCATTTCTACACATGTAACACATAGAGTTGTAACTGAACTAGTAATTTACATGTTCGGATGTTTCATCTTTCCAAGGAATTGACTTCCGGAACTGGGACTCTGCTGAAATCTGCTGAGCCAAATTCTCCCAGTGCCAAAGTTACTCCCTCCCTCCCTCTTAGGGTGAGATCCATTTGGAAGTTGCATTAACATTTCTTCAGGCTTCCAGGAAGTGACTGTTTCAAGAAGGGCTCAAAGCTACATTAGAAAAGTTAATACATCTTGAAATAGGGATATTTTTTGACTTGAAAAGAAAACACATATTAAGTTTTTTAAATGATGAACTGGAAATGCTCTTTAAAAAAAAGAGAGAGAGAGAATTTGCTAAATTTTCCTAGTATGGATGAGATATTTGTATGATTACCAAACTGGGCAAGCTAACTGAAGAAGCAGCTAAAAAAGAGGGGGGTGGGAGTAATTAAAACTCTTTCTTTTCTAATTTCATTGCATTGGAATTTAAATACCATTTTTAAAAACAAGCAAAATCCTCCATAGTTCCAAGTCACTCACTATGTTCCTAAAAGATCCGTATTAACCTTGAAACCAAGGAAAAGCAATGTGGAATAATGGAAACGTGCATAATATTTTTTAGGAATTTCTGGGTCAAATTCGATTTTTACCACTTACAAATGACATGCTTTTGGGGAAATTTCTTAACCTATCTGGGATATCAGCTTCTAAGCCAGTAAAATAGAAATTGCATTTAGTGTGATAATAGGCGTAAAAGACTTTTTTTTTTTTTAACATCTTTATTGGAGTATAATTGCTTTACAATGGTGTGTTAGTTTCTGCTTTATAACAAAGTGAATCAGCTATACATATACATATATCGCCATATCTCTTCCCTCTTGCGTCTCCCTACCTCCCACCCTCCCTATCCCACCCCTCTAGGTGGTCACAAAGCACCGAGCTGATCTCCCTGTGTTATGCGGCTGCTTCCCACTAGCTACCTATTTTACATTTGGTAGTGTATATATGTCCATGCTACTCTCTCACTTCCTCCCAGCTTACCCTTCCACCTCCCCGTATCCTCAAGTCCATTCTCTAGGTCTCCGTCTTTTTTCCTGTCCTGCTCCTAGGTTCTTCAGAACCTTTTTTTTTTTTTTTTTTTTAGATTCCATATATATGTGTTAGCATACGGTATTTGTTTTTCCCTTTTTGACTTACTTCACTCTGTATGACAGACTCTAGATCCATCCACCTCACTACAAATAACTCACTTTCATTTCTTTCTATGGGCGAGTAATATTCCATTGTATATATGTGCCACATCTTTATCCATTCATCTGTCAATGGACACAGGTTGCTTCCATGTCCTGGCTATTGTAAATAGTGCTGCAATGAACATTGTGGTACATGACTCTTTTTGAATTATGGTTTTCTCAGGGTATATGTCCAGTAGTGGTGTTGCTGGGTCGTATGGTGGTCTATTTTTAGTTTTATAAATAACCTCCATAGTGGCTGTATCAATTTATATTCCCACCAACAGTGCAAGAGTGTTCCCTTTTCTCCACACCCTCACCAGCATTTATTGTTTGTAGATTTTTTGATGATGGCAGTTCTGACTGGTGTGAGATGATACCTCATTGTAGTTTTGATTTGCATTTCTCTAATGATTAGTGATGCTGAGCATTCTTTCATGTGTTTGCTGGCAATCTGTATATCTTCTTTGGAGAAATGTCTCTTTAGATCTTCTGCCCATTTTTGGGTTGGGTTGTTTGTTTTTTTGAT
This sequence comes from Aethalodelphis obliquidens, assembly GCF_003676395.1. NCBI lineage: Eukaryota > Metazoa > Chordata > Mammalia > Artiodactyla > Delphinidae > Aethalodelphis > Aethalodelphis obliquidens. The sequence continues at coordinate 30,230,458 of NW_020837956.1, forward strand.
ATTGAGCTGCATGAGCAGTTTGTAAATTTTGGAGATTAATCCTCTGTCAGTTGCTCCATTTGCAAATATTATCTCCCATTCTGAGGATTGCCTTTTCGTCTTGTTTATGGTTTCCTTTGCTGTGCAAAAGCTTTTAAGTTTCATTAGGTCCCATTTATTTATTTTTGTTTTTATTTCCATTTCTCTAGGAAGTGGGTCAAAAAGTATCTTGCTGTGATTTATGTCATAGTGTGTTCTGCCTATGTTTTCCTCTAAGAGTTTTATAGTATCTGGCCTTACATTTAGATCTTTAACCCATTTGGACTTTATTTTTGTGTATGGTGTTAAGGAGTGTTCTAATTTCCTTCTTTTACATGTAGCTGTCCAGTTTTCCCAGCACCACTTATTGTAGAGTCTGTCTTTTCTCTATTGTATATTCCTGCCTCCTTTATCAAAAATAAGGTGACCATATGTGCATGGGTTTATCTCTGGGCTTTCTATCCTGTTCCATTGATCTATCTTTCTGTTTTTGTGCCAGTACCATACTGCCTTGATTACTGTAGTTTTGTAGTATAGTCTGAAGTCCAGGAGCCTGATTCCTCCAGCTCCATTTTTCTTCGTCAAGATTGCCTTGGCTATTCAGGGTCTTTTGTGTTTCCATACAAATTGTGAATTTTTTGTTCTAGTTCTGTGAAAAATGCCATTGGTAGCTTGATAGGGATTGCATTGAATCTGTACATTGCTTTGGGTAGTATAGTCATTCTCACAATGTTGATTCTTCCAATCCAAGAACATGATACATCTCTCCATCTGTTGGTATCATCTTTAATTTCTTTCATCAATGTCTTATAGTTTTCTGCATACAGGTCTTTTGTCCCCTAAGGTAGGTTTATTCCTAGGTATTTTATTCCTTTTGTTGCAGTGGTAAATGGGAGTGCTTCCTTAATTTCTCTTTCAGATTTTTCATCATTAGTGTATAGTAATGCAAGAGATTTCTGTGCATTAATTTTGTATCCTTCTACTTTACCAAATTCATTGATAAGCTCTAGTAGTTTTCTGGTAGCATCTTTAGGATTCTCTATGTATATTATCATGTCATCTACAGTGACAGCTTTACTTCTTCTTTTTCGATTTGGATTCCTCTTATTTCTATTTATTCTCTGATTGCTGTGGCTAAAACTTCCAAAACTATGTTGAAAAATAGTCGTGAGAGTGGACAGCCTTGTCTTCTTCCTGATCTTAGAGAAAATGGTTTGTTTTTCACCATTGAGAATGATGTTGGCTGTGGGTTTGTCATGTATGGCCTTTACTATGTTGAAGTAAGTTCCCTCTATGCCTACTTTCTGGAGGGTTTTTATCATAAATGGGTGTGGAATTTTGTCAAAAGCTTTTTCTGCATCTGTTGAGATGATCATATGGTTTTTCTCCTTCAATTTGTTAATATGGTGTATCACATTGATTGATTTGCATATATTGAAGAATCCTTGCATTCCTGGGATAAACCCCACTTGATCATGGTATATATGATCCTTTTAATGTGCTGTTGGATTCTGTTTGCTAGTATTTTGTTGAGGATTTTTGCATCTATGTTCATCAGTGATACTGGTCTGTAGTTTTCTTTCTTTGTGACATCTTTGTGTGGTTTTGGTATCAGGGTGATGGTGGCCTCATAGAATGAGTTTGGGAGAGTTCCTCCTTCTGCTACATTTTGGAAGGGCTTGAGAAGGATAGGTGTTAACTCTTCTCTAAATGTTTGATAGAATACGCCTGTGAAGCCATCTGGTCCTGGGCTTGTTTGTTGGAAGTTTTTTTTTTTTTTTTTGCAGTACGCAGGCCTCTCACTGTTGTGGCCTCTCCCATCACAGAGCAAAGGCTCCGGACATGCAGGCTCAGTGGCCATGGTTCATGGGCCCAGCCGCTCCGTGGCATGTGGGATCTTCCTGGACTGGGGCACGAACCCGTGTCCCCTGCATTGGCAGGCAGACTCTCAACCACTGCGCCACCAGGGAAGCCCCTGTTGGAAGATTTTTAATCACAGTCTCAATTTCAGTGCTTCTGATTGGTCTGTTTATATTTTCTATTTCTTCCTGGTTCAGTATCAGAAGGTTGTGCTTTTCTAAGAATGTGTCCATTTCTTCCAGGTTGTCCATTTTATTGGCATATAGTTGCTTGTAGTAATCTCATGATCCTTTGTATTTCTGCAGTGTCAGTTGTTACTTCTCCTTTTTCATTTCTAATTCTATTGATTTGAGTCTTCTCCCTTTTTTCCTTGATGAATCTGGCTAATGGTTTATCAATTTTGTTTATCTTGTCAAAGAACCAGCTTTTAGTTTTATTGATCTTTGCTATTGCTTCCTTCATTTCTTTTTCATTTATTTCTGATCTGATCTTCATGATTTCTTTCCTTCTGCCAACTTTGGGGTTTTTTTGTTCTTCTTTCTCTAATTGCTTTAGGTGTAAGTTTCGTTTATTTGAGATGTTTCTTGTTACTTGAGATAGGATTGTATTGCTCTAAACTTCCCTCTCAGAGCTGCTTTTACTGCATCCCATAGGTTTTGGGTCATCATGTTTTCATTGTCATTTGTTTCTAGGTATTTTTTGATTTCCTCTTTCATTTCTTCAGTGATCTCTTGGTTATTTGTTAGTGTATTGTATAGCCTCCATGTGTTTGTATTTTTTACAGATTTTTTCCAGTAATTGATACCTAGTCCCATAGCGTTGCGGTTGGAAAAGATACTTGATACAATTTCAATTTTCTTAAATTTACCAAGGCTTGATTTGTTACCAAGATATGATCTATCCTGGAGAATGTTCCATGAACACTTGAGAAGAAAGTGTATTCTGTTGTTTTTGGAGGGAATGTCCTATAAATATCAATTAAGTCCCTCTTGTTTAATGTATCATTTAAAGCTTGTGTTTCCTTATTTATTTTCATTTTGGATGATCTGTCCATTGGTGAAAGTGGGGTGTTAAAGTCCCTTACTTTTATTGTGTTACTCTCGATTTCCTCTTTTATGGCTGTTAGCATTTGTCTTATGTATTGAGGTGCTCCTATGTTTTGGGCATAAATATTTTCAACTGTTATATCTTCTTCTTTGATGGATATCTATATCATTATGTAGTGTCCTTCTTTGTCTCTTGTAATAGTCTTTATTTTAAAGTCTATTTTGTCTGATATGAGAATTGTTACTCCAGCTTTCTTTTGATTTCCATTTGCATGGAATATCATTTTCCATCCCCTCACTTTCAGTCTGTATGTGTCCCTAGGTCTGAAGTGGGTCTCTTGTAGACAGCATATATACAGGTCTTGTTTTTGTATCCCTCAGCCACTCTATATCTTTTGGTTGGAGCACTTAATCCATTTACATTTAAGGTAGTTATCCATATGTATGTTCTTATTACAATTTTCTTAATTGTTTTGGGTTTGTTATTGTATGTCTTTTCCTTCTCTTGTGTTTCCTGCCTAGAGAAGTTCCTTTAGCATTTGTTGTAAAACTGGTTTGGTGGTGCTGTATTCTCTTAGTTTTTGCTTGTCTGTAAAGCTTTTAATTTCTCCATTGAATCTGAATGAGATCTTTGCTGGGTAGAGTAATCTTGGTTGTAGGTTTTTCCCTTTCATCACTTTAAATATGTCCTGCCACTCCCTTCTGGCTTGTAGAGTTTCTGCTGAAAGATCAGCTGTTAATCTTATGGGGATTCCCTTGTATATTATTTATTTTTCCCTTGCTGCTTTTAATTATTTTTTTGTACTTAATTTTTGATAGTTTGATTAATATGTGTCTTGGCATGTTTCTCCTTGGATTTATCCTGTATGGGACTCTCTGCGCTTCCTGGACTTGATTAACAACTTCCTTTCCCATATTAGGGAATTTTTCAACTATAATCTCTTCAAGTATTTTCTCAGTCCCTTTCTTTTTCTCTTCTTCTTCTGGGACCCCTATAATTCGAATGTTGGTGTGTTTAATATTGTCCCAGAGGTCTCTGAGATTGTCTTCAATTCTTTTCATTTTTTTTTTTTTTCTTTATTCTGCTCTGTGGTATTTATTTCCACTATTTTATCTTCCAGGTCACTTATCCATTCTTCTGCCTCAGTTATTCTGCTATTGATTCCTTCTAGAGAATTTTTAGTTTCATTTATTGTGTTGTTCATCACTGTTTATTTGCTCTTTAGCTCTTCTAGGTCCTTGTTAAACGTTTCTTCATTCTATTTCCAAAATTTTGGAACATCTTTACTCTCATTACTCTGAATTCTTTTTCAGGTAGACTGCCTATTTCCTCTTCATTTATTTGGTCTGGTGGGTTTTTACCTTGCTCCTTCATCTGTTGCATGTTTCTCTGTCTTCTCATTTTGCTTAACTTACTGTGTTTGGGGTCTGTTTTTCACAGGCTGCAGGTTTATAGTTCCCATTGTTTTTGGTGTCTGCCCCCAGTGGCTAAATTTGGTTCAATGGGTTGTGTAGGCTTCGTGGTGGAGGGGACTGGTGCCTGTGTTCTGGTGGATGAGGCTGCATCTTGTCTTTCTGGTGAGCAGGACCGCGTCTAGTGGTGAATTTTAGGGTGTCTGTGAACTTACTATGATTTTAGGCAGCCTCTCTGCTAATGGGTGGGGTTGTGTTCCTGTCTAGCTAGTTATTTGCCATAGGGTGTCCAGCACTGCAGCTTGCTGGTCGTTGAGTGGAGCTGGATCTCAACGTTAAAATGGAGATCTCTGGGGTAGCTTTCACTGTTTGATATTATGTGGAGCCAGGAGGTTTCTGGTGGACCAATGTCCTGACATTGGCTCTCCCACCTCAGAAACATAGGCCTGACACCCGGCCTGAGCACCGAGACCCTGTCAGCCACATGGCTCAGAAGAAAAGTGAGAAAAAAAGAAAGAAAGAAAAATAAAATAAAATAAAGCTATTAAAATAAAAATATATATTACAAATAAAATTTTAAAAATTGAAAAGTAATTAAAAAAAGAAAGAAGAGAGCAATCAAACCAAAAAACAAATCCACCAATGATAACAAGTGCTAAAAAGTATACTAAAAAAAATCCAAAAAACGGACAGACAGAACCCGAGGACATATGGTAAAAGCAAAGCTATACAGACAAAATCACACAAAGAAGCATACATATACACACTCACAAAAAGAGAAAAAGGAAATATATATATATATATCTATATATAAAAGAAAAACGGAAGAGAGCAACCAAATCAATAAACAAATCTACCACTGATAATAAATTCTAAATATGAAACTAAGATAAACATAAAACCAGAAACAAATTAGATGCAGAAAGCAAACCCCAAGTCGACAGTTGCTCCCAAAGTCCACCTCCTCAATTTGGGATGATTCGTTGTCTATTCATGTATTCCACAGATGCAGGTACATCATGTTGATTGTGGAGATTTAATCCGCTGCTCCTGAGGCTGCTGGGAGAGATTTCCCTTTTCTCTTCTTTGTTCGCACAGCTCTCGGGGTTCAGCTTTGGATTTGGACCCACCTCTGCGTGTAGGTCACCTTAGAGCGTTTGTTCTTTGCTCAGACATGACGGGGTTAAAGGAGCAGCGGATTGGGGGGCTCTGGCTCACTCAGGCCGGGGGGAGGGAGGGGTGCGGATGTGGGGCAAGCCTGCGGCGGCAGAGGCCGGCGTGACGTTGCAACAGCCTGAGGCGTGCCGTACGTTCTCCCGGGGAAGTTGTCCCTGGATCCCGGGACCCTGGCAGTGGCGGGCTGCACAGGCTCCCGGGAGGGGAGGTGTGGAGAGTGACCCGTGCTTGCACACAGGCTTCTTGGTGGCTGCAGCAGCAGCCTTAGCATTTCATGCCCATCTCTGAGGTCCGCGCTGATAGCCGTGGCTTGCGCCCGTTTCTGGAGCTCTTTTAGGCGGTGCTCCGTATCCCCTCTCCTCGTGCAGCCCGAAACAATGGTCTCTTGCCTCTTTGGCGGCTCCACACTTTTTTCCGGACTCCCTCCCGGCCAGCCGTGGCGCACTAACCCCCTGCAGGCTGTGTTCCCGCCGCCAGTCCTCTCCCTGCGCTCCGCCGGAAGCCCGAGCCTCGGCTCCCAGCCCCGCCCACCCCGGCGTGGGAGCAGAGAAGGCTCTCGGGCTGGTGAGTGCCGGTCGGCCCCGGTCCTCTGTGCGGGAATTTCTCCGCTTTGCCCTCCGCACCCCTGTGGCTGCGCTCTCCTCTGCGGCTCTGAAGCTTCCCGCCTCCGCCAGCCGCAGCCCGCGAAGGGGCTTCCTAGTGTGTGGAAACGTTTCCTCCTTCACGGCTCCCGCCCACTGGTGCAGGTACCGTCCCTATTCTTTTGTCTCTGTTTTTTCTTTTGCCCTACCCACGTACGTGGGGGTTTCTTGCCTTTTGGGAGGTCTGAGGTGTTGTGCCAGTGTTCAGTAGGTGTTCTGTAGGAGTTGTTCCACGTGTAGATGTATTTCTGATGTATTTGTGGGGAGGAAGGTGATCTCCGTGTCTTACTCCTCCACCATCTTGAGGGTCTCTAAAAGACATTATTGTCAAGTAAATATTCAATAAACAGAAGCTATTTTTGATATATTAACCCTGTGAATGGAGTACAATGGCATATTTGAAACTAATTATAAAAATCTCAAGTAACAGAAACCCATTAGGGAATGAGTTGTGTTGAATAGCTTTTAGCATTCAAGCTTTAAAAAATAATTATTATTTTAAATTTACATCTTTCCAGAAATGCTTTACACACTTTTGTTTTTCTCAAGCAGAAGATAGTATGATCTAACAGTTTCTTTATAACTTAGAATTATTAGATTCTGTTACTTTGTAAGCCTTTTTGAGGTTTGCAAGGCCATGCTCTTGTACTAAATAACACTGAAATTTAGGCTGTGTTTGCTTAAAAATGTTCTTATTAGTGGTAACGTGGCCTGGAAGAGTCCTTTTTTAATTTCTAAAGCAGAAAATCTTGCATTGAAAGAGTAAAGAAGACACAGGAAAAAACCTGGATGTTAAATAGTGAACTTTGGAATTTTTCTAATTAAAAGTATTTTTGAGGGAAACAAATTATGTAATGACAGAAAAGCTGGAATTTAAACTTTCTAAAGTTTAAATTACACTGCAATCTTGCAATTTGAAAAGATGACCATCAAATGGTGATTGCCCTAATTGATTTACCATAATACTTCTCCAAAAGTGGCTCAATACTTTACATTGATATGCATATTTAAAATAATACGCTAAGTCCTTTTCCTATCTAGCCCTATGAAGTTTTTATCTGAAAAATAATTTTTCTGTATTTTCTAGGTAATCGTTCCTTGAGACTACACAGGATGATATATTTATACACTAAAAAGAGAATAAAACAATTTCTCAATTTTTTTGTTTTGCTTTTCTAAATATAAAATCCCTATAGCTTTCTTATGATGAGACTCTGACCCAATAAAATTGTTTTCAGAAAGAGGAATTTTTCCTATGTTTTCCAATGATTTAATCACAGTACATTGGTATACTTCTGCTGGAGCCAGGGAAACCTATACAGATTATTTTTGTGACATAGAAATGAAAACTAGGAGGTACTTAGAGCATTTTACAATGATTTACTTACTCTGTGTGATAAAATTTTCCAACTTCAAGCTTAGCTAAAAGTAATTTAATTTCAACGTTTTACTGAAATGCAAAGCCAGATTTTCTCAATGGCCAAAAGACATGGCCAGCTGGAGTTATATAACCCAGACAGGACAGCCTAATACCCTTAGGCCACTGAGTTTTTGATTTAGAAAGTTTCCTGGTCTGTAAAACTAACTTCCTCCCTTCTAACAAGGAAGAAGCTCAAGCTAAGTTAGTGTTGAAACATAAACGGGGGGAAGGATATTCTAATTATCCAGAGAAACAGAACTCAATTCACTCTTTAAGAACATGAAATATCAGAGGACCTAGGGAGTCATAGAAACTTCTAGTAATGTCTTCAATTAACTTGCTTTGTGGCTTTGCTTTGAGCCTAGTCTTTGCTACTGGCCTAGGATTTGGTCCTAAGCCCTCTGTAAACACCATCTGTGCAAGGCCAATAGTGAGAGCCTTTATCAGTCAGGGTCCAGTCATGAGAAAGAAGCCACACAGTTATATGAACAGGGAAAATTTAATATAAGGATTAGTAGCTAAAACAGGGGATTGAAGTAATGAAGGATTGGCTAACAGCAGATAAAGAGAACTTTAAAGGGTACAGGAACTGTAGATACAAGGAACAACCATTATCCTCAGGACTGAAATGGGGGAAGAAAGAACCTCCCACCCACATTCCCCAGGGCTGAGAGCCAGTCCTTGCTGGAGGGCATGGTCACGGCTTTCAGGGTGGCTGAGAAGTTTCTGTGGAGCATGCCAGTCTGCTTTCTAGAATGCCAGAGGATGTGACTTGCTGGAGGTACTGGGCTACAAAATCACTTGAAGGGATTGCGTGGGAAGGTGATTGGCAGCGGATAGCTGCTGGCCACTGGCTCAGGAGCCGGGTACTGGAGAAGCTGTGCGTGCTCCGGGCCCCTAGGACTGGAGGATCCAGCATGGGGGAAATGTGGACTGCAGGAGCTGGGCATGATGTGGGAGTCTGTGGGCGGAGAAGGGAAACTCCTTCATCCTGCAGTCTGACAAGCCTAATATTACTGTAGCTAGCAAGAGAAACTTTGTTTCTCCATATTTTCACAAGGAGACGATGGAAGGTAAATCTGGAGCTGATAGGCAATAAATTGACAAGAACTCAGGGAGGAAGCACCTTCTGATGCTGCCATGGGTAGGGAGATGCTGGCTTGAAGGAGGCAGTGTGTGTACAGCTTGGAGGGAGCTTCAGTAGTTGATGCTTTGAGGCTCTCTTCTTCTCCCTGTACCATTGAGTTATTATTATGATTTCCCTCTGCTGCTTCTATGTCCTTTTCACGTAAATGACAGGACCTTTATCAGGAGTAACATGTTCAATGACTGCTGCTGAAAAAATCTCATTCTGACTGGATTTATTCTAACACAGGGAGAAGACAATATACATCTATCATCCTCCTATGATGTATCAGGCACTGTTGTAGGTACTTTTCATGTCTCATTTTATTCTAACTTTAAAGAATATAGATATTTTATCCCGATTTAATAGAAGCTAACTAGCTTAGTCAAGATTACTCAGTTACTGACCATATGTTTAATATTGTATATGAATTAATCTTCCATTTATAAACTGTGTAACTTTTGGAAAGTTACATAATCTTTGGATACCTCAGTTTCCTCTTTAGTACAGAATTGACCTCATAAAATTGTTGTGAGGATTAAATTAGATAATACATGGTACAAAATACTTAAAATCATGCTTGGCATATTAAACGCACTCAATAAACACAAGCAATTAGTAGTAGTAGTGGTGGTGGAACAGGACAGAATAATACTATGACCTGGATCTGTAGGCTCGGAAGTGTATGACTCTTCCCTTATGCATCTCTGCTAACATTTGCCCATTTTCCAAGAATCAGTTTCTATAGTTACCTTGTTATCTCTTGAGTTTTCAGTAGTGGTAAATGTTTATCAACCAGCATTCTGAAAAGCAAGCCTTGATATGTAGTGTTTGCCAGTTTTCATGGTGTGAGTACTCCCGTGGTACTCCCACCACGGTCAGTTTCAAGTTAACAGTGTGACATTACTGAGTGCCCAGTTGTAAAAATATATACACTATCAGTTCTCATGAGCTGGTGAGAATCAATTCCAGAACACCATGCAGCAGTACTCATTCCCTGACTAATAGAGTACAGAATTAATCTTAGTGATTATTGTTGTTATAGTTATTATATAGATTAAATATTAAAATGAATCAGTGATAAGTGATGGAATATAGATTTTTTGTGCTTGTTGGCAAAAAGGAAAGACATTGCCTTTTAAACCTGAATTCCTATTTTGGTTTGTTGCTGTTGTCTTACGTTGATTTGTCTGTTTGTTTTCTCATTATAAGTACTAACATTACGAAAGAAAACAGTGAAAGAGAATTCAAACTTTGTTTCTGACTCCTCGGAACCCAGGGAATGTGGTTTTCTCATGTATATTTTCCATGTACATTTCTCCTGGAAATATGCCAAGAATAACCTAAAAAGAAAAATGCAAATAAATGAAGACTCTGAAGTCTTAAAATAGCAAAGGAAACAATCCTCTGCCAGCCTACACTTTGCTGCACTTCCAATTAGCCCATAGAGTTTCTTCTTTGGTTTGTTCTTCCTTCTGGAATTAAAAATTTGCTGAAGGTGGAGCCTGTGCTCTGCAACGGGAGAGGCCACAACAGTGAGGGGCCTGTGTACCGCAAAAAAAAAAAAAAAAAAAAAAAATTGTTGAAGGTAAACACAAGCTTCATGCATGAGCCCATTACATCCTTTCTACGAGTAACAGGCCCTGGTCAGACACCGTAACTCTTCCGAAATTTACCTTTTCATGGGTTTAACACAGAAAATTGTCTGTTGGAATCAATTTATTATTTCCCTTATAAAATATGGTTTTCATAATGTTCATAATTTTTAATGTTCAATTACATAAAACACTGTCATCGTTTTTCCACTTTTATGTTGGAAAAGATCTGCATTCATAGATTTTTTATTTTTTGTTAGCCAAAGATGACTCTAGAGAAAAAGCTATTTAACCTTTGTTTTACAACTGTTCAATGAAAGTCACTTGGCATCTGCAGGTTTCTGATCTCCCTCGTATTTAAGAAGAAGAAGCAAACTTACAAAGGTAGCATATTAAAGAGATCCATTCTCTTTGCCACCAACATCAGATCAATTCTGCATGCTGTCAGTGAGTTCCCCAGAGGGGGTTCTCAATGGTAAGTGAACATCTGGCTTGCTTTGGGGTAAGCTAGACTGACGATCTTCCAGGAGTCTGGGCTTGGGCAGGGCCCATGTGTTCAGAAGGCAAGACAAGGAACACTGCAGGAGGGCCTGCTGAGGGCCAGGCACTGTGCAAAGCACTGTTCCATGTGTTGCCTCATTTATTCCTCATGCTATTAATAACATGAGAATGACAATATTATTGCTATCTTATAAATTGAAGAGACTGAGATACAAAAAACAATTCATCCAGGGTCAAAACTTGAAAGCACTGAACATGGATTTCAATGCAGTCTTGTTAGAACTCCAGGCCTATTCTCTCTGTACCGTACCATTCTTCCTCTTAGGCTAAAGAATCTCAAATTTTACGTTTATTTAATTCCAAAGAAAAGGGTTGAAATTTTTCCTTTTGGCTGAGTAATTACACATTGCCATAGAGATGGAAGTGTACTCAAATACAGAAAGGTTCTTTCCTAAGAGGTTCTTTAGGAAAAAAAGAAAAGCATCTAAATTTAAAAAAAAAAAGTCAAAATTCTGATCAGTAAATTACTCAACTTAAAATAATTCTTTACTTCATAGAATATTCACTGTAGGTTTTCTTTAAGTAACCAAATCTTATAGAGCATTAAAAATACTATTGCCAACACAACTTTGATTAGAACAGAATTTTTCACGAATAATTTTAACAGTTCAGAACACCATTATATGTATGTACCGACGTGCATGAAATCATTTTATTAATTTGAAGAGTACAGACTAATAGGTAATTTATAAACGTCAGTTACAATCAATTGCAATAACATAATAAATTTGACATGGATCTTGATTTACCTATTGATATAATGGTGGAGTTTGATCAGATCAGTGGTTTTCACACTTGTGGGAGCTGTGGAACACTTTGCACACCCACTATGTGGAGCAGCAATCAGCAAAGCTACAATGGCTGGAAGGAGAAAAAGGAGACCCTGAGGGCTAGACTTGGTGACCACTGACATTCTAGGATTCTATGTTTTGAGAAAGATGAAGCTGGAGCATGTAATCTCTATTCAAAATCCATGAGAGCTGTCAGTACCTTATTGTAACGAGAGTTGACCTTCAAATAACGTTTGCTTCCAGTCTGTTGGCCTTGAAGCATCCATACCCAGGAGCTAGAATATTCCTATTGGGCTGGGCCTTTGCTGGAGCTCAGAGGACTTAGATGACAAGTATCTTATGATGTCTACATCCTCAAATTTAATCCCCACAAAATACCATGGCATATATATTATTACCCTCGTTTTACAGATAAGAAAACGAAAGCTCAGAGAGTTTAGAAAGGTTTTTCAGTCACCCAGTTAACAAGTACTGGGCTTGGATTTGAAGCCAAATCTGTCCAACACCAGAGCCCTTTGAGTGTACCATACTGCCTCTCCCCAAGCATGAACAAGCCATTAGTCTTATAATCTCAACACACATGTTTCCACTGCCCTATTTTCCTTATGATGTCATCAATAAATCCTGTTTATCTTCATGTTCCTGCTCAAGCTAACGTCTTGCAAAGTACCCTTGTGTTCCTGTTATCACTCTTCTAAAAATCCCGTCTTTTCGTTAAGTCCCGCCTCCTCCCAGGAACCTGCCTTTGGCTACTTTAAACCTCAAGGATCTCTTATCTCTGGATTGGTTTGGTCCTATTAGTACCAACACTTTAATTTTTCATTCAAATTATTTTTGATTAGTCATTATTACAACTTTTCATTTTGTATTTTTCACATGACTTCTATATTAACATGAAATATATATTTTTATTTATTTGGCATCCTCTACATTGAGGCATATAACACTGAGGGCCAAGAGGGAGTATATTTACTCAGGTGCTCGATAAACAGTTGTTGAACTAATACTATCTAATTATTGGTAAATATTCTTGATTGTGAAAACATCAAAGCACAGCACTCAGTGCAGACATCATCAACTTAGTCATTGGCTCAAACAGCAGTGACTGAATGCCCTGATGTGCCTGCCGTTAAGCGTAAGGTGCTTCAATGTATAAACCATCAGTGAATTGGAGACCTCCAGGTAGTTAGACTGTGCAAGATATAATGCAGCCCTGAAGTAAGGCAGCAACCAACGGTGTGGAGAAGAGGACCTGGGCACGAGGAATTTCCTAGGCCTGATGAGTGATCAGATATTCAAAGTACAGAGCAGTAAAACAGTTTAGGATGACCTCAAAGTTTTAGTCTGGGGCTCTAGACTATGCTCATCTAATGACAGGACAATTTACTGGGAGGTGCAGGTGAAAGATCAGCGTTAATAGATTGACCATTAGTTTCATTTAGGAAATATTGAAGAGAAGACCAAGGAGATATCCAGATAGAGCTCCATATCCAGGAGGCAGGTGGCTAAACAGAACTGAAGCTCTTTGGAGAGGCAAGTCTGGAGATAAAGATCTGAAGCTATCATTATATAGGTAGTAGTTAAAACTCTGCATGTAAATGAGGTTATGCAGAAAGTGTATGCAGGAAACAAAAGAAGTGAGTCTATTAAGGGATCCAAGAGAACACCAATATTTAAGGAACAGGTACCAATTATACCTCAATAAAACTGGAGTGAAAAGGGACAGGTGAAGAAAGAGTTGTCAGAGAAAGAAATGGAGAAGGAATTTAAGGAAGAAGTAACAGCAGAGACAAAAGAAAGAAAGATTCCTAGTCACTTATCTTTCTTATTCCACATGACAGATGTTTAAAATCGTTGTCATTCTTCTTGACAGGGACACTACATTTGTACAACTCTAGGGGATACCATTTATGTAACATACAATGTCAATGGACTTTTCAGGAGCTGTGTAACATACATTTATGTAACATACAATGTATGTTTATTTATGTAACATACAATGTCAATGGACTTTTCAGGAGCTGTGCAGCCCTGCGATGGTGTGCCTCCCCAAGTCCCTTTTCCAGCTGACCTCAGGCTCAGCACATAAACATTTTTTTAATCCACAAAAAATATGAAAAATGAGCTCCTTGCTCCTACCTTCTCTTACTGTCTCCTCAAAATCCTCACCCACCTTGACCCTAGGGTTCCTTTGGGTTATTTGCATGTCATGGAAGCTGTCTTCTCTATTGATGCCATCCCAATGATGTAGTCTAGGCTCAGTCAGTCTGAACATAAATTTTATATTTATAGAAACAGATGAAAAAATGCAATGTCAATATACCCCTAACAGTCATTTCTACAAAGGTGTCTTTTGAATTCATTTAGGATTTGCCATGACTGGAGGATATTTCATCTACTGTAATAATAAAATGTTCAAAAGTATCATCAAATAGAGAACCCCGTATGTGCTCTCTATGAAAAGATGTTCCTTTAAAGATGCAGCTCTTAATGCACAGTGTAAAATGCTTGTAGCTTTTATTATGTCTTAGATGAAAAACATGTTTTACCGCATACCAGAGTAACAGACGTCAACTCACTTTTCAAATTGGGAACAGCTTTTCATTTTATTCTATTCAACAATTTCTGGGTCCTAATTCAACCCTTCCCTCCCTCCATCCTACCTCCCACTACTGTGCATTTGTCTTTGCTCTAGCTAAACAATGTCACAAGCTGCTTTTTCAATGACAATGTGTGCAAGGTGACAGAGGAGGACTTCCGAGGTAGGAATCTACCGTGCTCTCTCCTTATATTCAGTAAGAATAAAAGAGGGGAGCTGGGTGGTGAAATATGTACCACCTCAACACTGCTGATTGAACACAATCTACAGGAAACCCAGATGTCCAGAGCAGTAGATCAGAGAAGGGAAATCATGTGGCTGTAGAGGCTGTGTAAGGAAAAAAAAAAAAAAAAAAGAAAAAGACCATCTGCTCTGCTATTAAAACCCCAAATGGAAGCATCTATCACAGTCTTCTTCTAAGTGCCACTTCTTTATTTACTGATGATTAGTAAAACAAGTTCATTCTTTATAAAGTTTAAATATAATTGATAGTTTAAATATGATTTCAGGTGGTAAGTAATTGATAGGAAAGTTTTCTGTTTGTTTGTTTTGGCTGTGCGGCATGCAGGATCTTAGTTCCCTGACCAGGGATCAAACCTGCGCCCCCTGCAGTGGAAGCTCTCGGAGTCTTAACCACTGGACCGCCAGGGAAGTCCCTAGAAAAGGTTTTCTGAGTATAAAATAAATTGGTAAGTTTTACTCCTTGGAGGAAAAATGCTAGATCTCATTTCATTTTATAACTGAACACAAACTTTGAACCAAATACCTATGTTAGATACAAAGCTCATGGAGCCTCAACAGAATACAGTACAGACATTCTTATCATACGTGTTCTCTGCTGACAAGAAGGCTGTTTTTGGTTTTGTTTTAATAGACAATGGAGCCCAGGGTCTGAACATAATCCTCAAAATCATAATCCAGAAACTCAGAATGTGGGTTCTAATCCCAGTTCTCAATCTGGACAACTCTGTAAACGTTCTGTATCACATTCAAAATGGGGAAGATCTCTAACTTGCCTTCTTTTGCTCCAAAAAGCTATTACAAGCGGGAGTGAGGTAATCAGTGTGAACGCACATTAGCGTCCTCAAACAAAGAATGGTGAAGAAAAGCAAGACAATGAAATTTTTTTGAAACCATATATGACATTTTTCCTTCAGCTTTTTTTAGATAGCCAAGTTTAAAGTCAGTGGTGCCCATTTAAAAAGCAAAATCACAGAAACATGCAGGGAAATTTGGAATCAATTTATTTAAAGACATGTTCTTTGCAGCTGTTGTTCATTAAGATACTTTTATTGACGTGTCCAGAAATCTTTCCTAGTAGTTTAGGCACGCGGGGGCTTTGAGCCCTATGAAGTATAGCAAATTGCAGATGAATTGGTCCAGAAGTGTACGTTTGTTTAAAAAAAAATGCTTTTTAAAATAGAATATTCTCAAGGGAGTGATTGGTGGGGGAAGGGAAGTATGTACCGACACTTAAAAGATCCCTGACCTTCTGGAATGCACATCTAAACTTCTGCAACAGTAGCCCGAAAGGACTGAAACTCAGTTTTCAAAACCACTTTAATAAAGTCTACTTTCTCCAAGGATCCCAAATCAAATGATCCTGGGATAATTAGTTTATAATAAAGTGATGCTTGCTCTAAGAAACCTGTTTTGCTGAGAAGTCTTTGTACATCACAAATTCTCTGGGTCTCAGGAAGAATGGGAGTTTGCCAAGTGGACTTGGCAAAAGATGGAGAAGGGAAAAGAGTACTTTAATAGTTGGAATAGCATATTCAAAGACATGGAAGCTAAGAACACAATGCAAGTTTGGAAGAGCTATAAGCATTTGTTTATTTATTTATTTGTTCATTTATTCGTTGTTTAGTAAGTATACATGGAGCTCATACTATAGGCTGGGTACCATTATGGGTAATTAATAATAAGACACATCTGTCGTATTAAACGATTGACAGTACAGTCAGGAAGATGGACACACAAACGATTGTAATACAGTGCGTTAAGGTTTAGGCAGAGGTAGTAATGAGTTCTGTGGAAGCTCAGCAGTGCAGAGGAGAAGAGAGGGTGTGTGCTGCAGGGGTGGGAGGAGAGGGTGGGTCATATCAGCAAGGAAAGACTTCCAAGGAAAATGTAACACCTAAAGTGAATCCTGAAGAACCAAGAGAAGGTAGCAATACGGGAATTGTGATGAAAGGGTCTTCCAGGTTGAGAAGTAATATAAGGAGATGTCTGAAAGATAGAGAAAATTTTGTAGGATGCAAAAATTACAAGAAGTCCTGACTGGAGTTGGGATTATGTAGGAGGGGATAGTAGGGTAGCAGTGGGCAGGAGGGGAGGTGTGGAGATGAAGGAAATTGATGCGAGAGGTGAGAAGGGGTGAAAACGTGGAGGGCCTTGAATGTCATGCTAAGTTAAAGAATTTGGGTTTGGAGTTCCATTGGAGGATGTGATTGGGTTAGCATTCCAGGGAGGTTAGTCCTTCATGGATGGGGTAGGGATGCTGGTAGGGAAGACCAATGAAGGTTGGTGCTCAGCCTCTATATAGAGGCTGCATAGAAGAGGGGGAAGTTAGTGAGGCAAAAGCATTCACAGGACCTGGAGCTTAGATGTCTCTCCTCTGGGAGCCCTCGCTGACCTCCACAGGGCTGCGTCCACCACTCCCTGGGCTCAAGACAATAAAAGGACATGTTTGTGCCTACTTTAGTTGTGCTCTCTGAAAAGAGGGACTGTACCTTAGTCACTGCTATGCTTCCAGAGTCTAGATTCTTCAAAGAGAGTGATTAGAAACGGATGGAGGGTAGGTATCAGAGGAGGTATAGACATAAATTGTACTGTGGAAGTCAGAAACCTAACACATAATAGGGGGTCAGAAATGTCTGCTGAAGTGAGTTAATACATGAATTGAAAGCCCTTACCTTGCCAGCTTCCTCATTTGGTAGTGAGGCTTCAAAACAGCAAGGACTTTGAAGAGAGTCTCTGTTCAAAGATCTTCTAGTTATTTAATCATGCGGAGCCTGCAAAGCAGAGGTAACATCTGCCTTTTGGGATTGTGATCGGGATAATTAGGTATAATATATGAAAACAAACTGGCAGGTTTTTAGATCCTGAATACATTGTTGGTTGAATTTATAAATAAATTATGAGAAATGTGACCATTCCCTTTCATCCCCCTGTTTCTCAGACTCTCCTCAACTCTCTATCTCTAGTATCCCTGTTTCTCCACCTACTTTTCCTCCGTGATTCACTGAGTCACACCATGGGGTCGATGACTTGCCCCATGACTCACTGAAAAATGGAAGTTATTAGAGAGGAACTCATTTATCTTCCCACAACTTTCCATCCTCCTGTATTACTGCCCATACTCTCTGTCTCCCTCCTGTCACCTTGGAAGAAATGTGCCTGATCCCATCCAAGGGCAACACCCTGACCTGTATATGGATCTCATCTCATCTGCACATGGCTAACTGAGATTTTTCTTCTGTAATTATTCTCTCTCTTGCACCATCAATTTCTCTTTCTCTACAGCATCACTTCCATCATATTATGATCATGCTGTAATTTCTCCGATCTTCAAAAAGTCCAAGCTGCTTTCATCCCCACATATTCATATTTCTGCTCCAACTCAAACAATAGTTTTGCTTCACTGCTTCCTCCACTTTCTCCTTCACCTCCTTTTGTATCACTAATCTCTTCTGATTGGGATCCTGCCCCACCCTACCACTGAGGTCACTTTTGACAAAGTTACCAATGACCTCCATGTTGTCAAATCCAATAGTTCCTTTACAGTTTTTGTCTTAGTTGACCTCTCACAAGCATTCGGAATGAATGAACTCAGATTTGAACTCTCTCTTGCGTAGTGAAACCACTTTCCTAATTTTTCTCTTACCTCATTCTTTGCTCTTTGTCAGTGTCTTTTGTTGGATTATTCTCCTCCGCTAGATCTTTAAATGAAGGAGTACTGTGATGTTAAGGGACCTGTTCTCTTCTCTGTCTAAACTCTCTCCCTAGATAATCTCATCCAGTCCACAGCTTGGAAAACTACACATTTGCTAATGGCTTCCAAAGATACATCTCCAGCAATGACCTTTCTTAATTGCCTACATGACATCTATACTACAGGTGTAATGGGTACCTCAAAGTTTACATGTTCCAAAAACAAAAACAAAACTTCTTTCATTCTCTTAAACCCAGTCTTTACCGTCATAGAAAATGACGCAACCATATCTAGTTGATGTCCTTGACCTTTACTTTTCTCATTCTCTGCAAACACTCCATGAGCATGTTTCATATTTTTTCATTTTTCTCCATCCACTACTACAATTCTAATCCATGCCCCTACCATCTCTCTCCTGGAGTACTATAATAACCTCCTATGTAGCCTTACCTTCTACTTCCAATCCCTCATAACCCATTCTCCATATAATTCCAGGAGTGATATTTTCAATACTTAAAGATTTTTCTATCCCAAGCTTAAAGTTCTCCAGGGACTTTCAATAGCAGTTAGGATAAATCTGTTACCCTGATGTAAATATTCTACATAAGCTGGCACCAGACCAACTTCTTCACCTCCTCTAGGACCACTTTCAACCTTATTTCTCCCTCTAGGTCTCTTTAATTTCGTTAAACACATCAAGCTCAGTGTTCTTGATGGTTTCTCTGCATGGAACACTTACTGCCTGATCTTATCATGGCTGCCGCTTAGTCTAAATGTCACTCAGAGACAGCCTTTCATGTTTATCACACCATCCTCTAATAATTCTCTACACAGCAGCCATTGCTGTCTAATTAATTCCGTACCGTTTGTCTTTATGTGTGTCTCTCTGACCACTCCACTCCAAACTAGGATATAATCTTTACTAGAGAAGAATTTTTTGTCCATGTTTTTCAACCCAATATCCTCATCACATAGAATAGTTCTGAGCACATAGAGGAGGCTCAAAAACTCGTATTGAATGAATGAATTAATCTCATCATATTATTGAAATAGACCTTTACGATCATCCTGGTTGAAAACCCTCATTTTACCAATGGGAAAACTGAGGCCCAGAGAGGAATAGTTATTCACCCAGAATCATTTAAGTTGGTAGTAAGAAATATCTTCAGCATTGGCCCCTTAGAAGCTTCTTTTGTTTGAATACCAGAGGCCTGCATGTAAAAAATTCAATATACCTAAAACCCTACTCTACTTTCTGTGAGAACACGTCACAGGACAGGTCAGCTCTGCGGGCTGGTTTCAGGAGGGAACTCTGATGGGACATATGTCCCCCAACAGATAATCTCCAAAATCCCAAGAAGTCCTGCAGAGTAAAGAGCTGAGTTTCTGGAAGCCTGGGGAAACCATAGGCCTCAAACAGGTAGTTTCCACATTTGTTTGAAGAGAGGACAAATGCTGAACTTCGCTGGAGTGATAGAAAACACATGTGTTTTCTCACTTCATATCCCAGAGAAGTTAGCTTTCAAAGGCTTAGCTTTTAGCTCCCATTTCTTCCACCCTTAAAAGACCAAATATGTGCCAACGTGGCTACACCCCAGACATTTGAGCATTACTAGGCTGGAGAATTGGGTAGGGCCAAAAAGAAAGGTCTTGGATGTCATTAGAAGATGTTTGGCTTTTGAAAGTTCTTTTCTCCCAAGTCACTGTTTCACCTTTAAAATTTTAAGCAGAGAGTGATGTGATTAGATATGTATTTCAAAAGGATGACTTTGGCTACATACGCAGATCAGAAGAAGAAAAGATTGAGAATAAGGACCAAGTAGAAGATGTTATACTAATGTAAATAAGACATGTTGGGGGCTGGAAAGAAGGCAATGGCCATAAGGATGCAGGTAAGTGGACAGATTTGAGGTTTAGCGAACAGGTATAATCATATTAAGGTCGTATGATCCACAAGACTTGATAACTATCTTCCCTGTTGTCAGGTGTGGTCACAGACTGATGCCAGGCCAGTGAAAAGAAAGCAGAAGTGATGGGAGCAACTTTCAGGCCATCTCCTAGGAATTCTTACCCTGGGTTTTCTCTCCCTTTCTGCTGTCTCTGATTTTGGTAGCTGTCTATGATTAAGGCAACCTTAGAAGCCACATTTACAGTATGACAACTCCCCATCTATTTTCAGAGTTTTATATGAGAAGGAAATATGCCTCTATCTTATTTAAGCCAGTGAAGTTTTAGATTTCCTTGTAACAGTATAGCATGAATTCAATGCCAGGCATGGAGGAAAGGATGCACAAATCCTGAACGGACAGTGGTAAGAAGGGTGCCTGCAATGGCTTCCAAGTGCCAGTGCACACAGGAGCCATCAATTAAGGATTCTGCATGACTGGTCCATTTCATAATTCCATCAAAGGAGGTTATAGAGGATATTATCAAAACTATGTTTCTAAATTTTCGACAGCTTTGCTCCACTTGTATTATTTTAGCAAAAATAAACAAAGGTGTACACCAAGATTTATGTAGAAGAGTACATATTACACTCTTACTTGTATTAGCAAAAACACTGAAATCAACATATACATCTAATAATATACAACTGAGTGACTAAATAAGTGGTGGTACATTCTAAAAATGCAATATTCCTAATCATAGTCCGGAAGAATATATAAGGCCATGGGAAACACCTTACTGTATAGCATTGAACAATACAAAAATCATTTTGATCCCTGTGCATTGACTATGCCAGAAGGAAAGGCATCAAATATATATTCTTGGAATTGGCAAAAAGCAGTTATTTTAAATAATCAACAATTTCCACTTTTGACTAATTTCTGTCTTTCACTCATATAGTCCAGATTACTGAGCCTTTTACCTTATAGACAATGGACTTCTTCAACTAAATCAGTTGCAGTTATTCATTCAGTAAATGTACTGAAAATCTAAAACCACTCCATTCAATACAACAGTAGCCTTTAGTCACCTCTGACAATTCACGCTTAAAACTACTGGAAATTAAAAAAATTCAGAATCCAGCTCACAAGTTGCATTGGTCACACTTCAAGTGCTTATTAACCACATGTGGCCAGTGGCTACCATTTCAGTCAGCACCCATATTAGCATTTCTATCACTGCAGAAGCTCTGCTGGCCCACTATTTACCAGGACTTGTACTATGTGCTAGGGGACTAGCAAGGAAAACAGCACAGCTCTGTCCTCATGGGTCTCTCAGCCAAATAGGAGAGACAGACATACAAACAGAATTAGAGTGCGGTGTCATGCTTGGACTTGTTCAGCTCCACTGCATAGAGCCTGGTCGGACATGGGTTCTGGTGCCGTCCTGGGTACCTGCAGTTGGAGGGCTCTTGGTTAGAACCTCCTGCCTCTCTAGGAATCAATGTCATGTATAATCACTACATCATGTAAAGAAACAAATCCTAATTGACCAAGATTCTCAAGGAAGGGTTTGCATTCTAGAAAATTTAATTTCTTCATTCATTCAGCAAACGTGTATTGAATGTCTGCTCTGTACCAGGCATGTTATATGTCGTAGAGACAAAACTGATTAAAATGGCCAAAGCCTCCACCCTCATGGAGATCCCATTCTTGGGGACTGGGGCAGACAAGAGAAATATAAACACATACAATGTCTGGAATATCGGATAGTAATAAGTACTATAGAGAAAAAAATGGAGTAGAGCAGGTAGGGGGGAAGGAGGTAAGGAATGTCAGGTTGTGAGTTGGGATTTGGGGAGTGGGAGAGAGAGTATTAATTTAAATAAGATGATCTTAGAACTTACCTATAGCTTGAAATAGGCAATTCTTACTGGATCTTCCATTTGAAAAAGTCCTTCTGAAGTCCATGTGTTATAGCAGACAAGATAAAATTAGTGTAATACTAATTTATAACCTCTACTAATTATTGAAGACTTTATGCAGGCCATTAACCCTCTCTGGTCCTCAGTTTCCCCACTTTCACATCAAGTGTTTGGACTGGACAGTGTATGAGGACACTTCTGCTTCTTAAAGGTTCTGATTTAAGCACAGAGAGAAGGGAAAAAATTCTCCGTGCCAACTCTTAGACACATGCACTTGTTCAACATTAACTGAGAGCCAAATGTGCGGTGGGCTTGAGGCTGACCCTAAAGATAACAAGGTTGGGAAGCTGATTCTACCTTCAAGGAGCTCACAGGGAAATGAGGGAGATCAGCAGCATTTTCACTGTGACCTGGAGTCTTCACGTGCACTCCTCTGCTGCTCGCTGAGAATCGAGGGCTCCCTGCCTCCACGCCTCCCAGCCACGCTGCACGATCTTCCTGGAGAGGCACGGAGCCCGAGGCCATCAATCACAAGAGGCTGTCCAAAGAAGCCTGGGCAACACTGCATCCCCAGGGCCCAGCCTCTCCCTTCTGGAGAAATGTGTCCTAGATGGGGGAGCTGTCTCTGTGGAGGGTGATGATGATGGACGGCCCAAGGAAAGCATTTTTCATCTCCAAGCGGTACACGTGTGCATTCTCGCTCTGGGGCCAGGTTCTGACTGGGGTGCCTGCTGTTCTCTGTTTGCTTAGCTGTTGTCACCTTTTCCCCTTTCCTGACAAATGAACCCATTTCGCAGCCTGAGTGACTCATGACCACTTTAGGAAGGCTAGATTAGCTCAATGTGGCAAAGGAGGAAAATAAGGACCATTATTCTTAATTTGACATCTTAAACCTCCATCTTCATCTGAGCACGCCCCTGCTGAAAAACGTGTAACGGTTCTGTCTGATCCATGGGATATTATCCAAGATCTATTTCCATCTGGCTCAGACAACAATCCCAACCTTCTCTCACACAACTAAACTATGCAGAACCTCACTCAAACATGCCGTGGATTTTCCTACATCCACACCATATTCACACGGTCTGTTCCTACCACGGCCTTGCCCCAACCATGTGGGCTCTGCAAAGCTGTCCCTGATGGCCCCAGCCCACTGCAATCTCCTGTCCTTTGACTGGTCATTCAACACCAGCTGCACAAAGCCTGAGGTGCTGAGTGCTTTTGTCCACAAATAAAAGTCTGAAATTCCCTGTGATTTCTGGGTCAGAGGCACTTTGTCCTCCCCTCTTCTCTAACCACACCAGGCCGAGTGCCCAGTGCATGGAAATTGTTGTACAAAATCTAGTTAGCTGATTGATTCTTTCAGTGGTCCTCTCTAATGTGCTCTAATTCCATCAACAAGCGGGCAGGGGACCAAGCTTTTCATAGCTTACGGCTTGATCAGCCTAAGATGAGGCTGGGTTTTACTAGCCCAACAACAGGCACAGGAACAGTTGTGTCTGGACTCCTGGGCCAATGTTGACCAGTGACTCCATAAGTCAGGCATTTCTGATTCAGGGAGAACAAATTTCTGAACCAAAAATATATTCAAATGGCTGGCTTAGTCACCAATTCAATTTTGCTTGTGCACATCTGCCCTAAATAATAGATGGGTCTCTCTCATCTCTGGAACCTTGCAAGTTTGTAAAATAATTGTACTTAGAACTACACCATTAAAAGGATTGTAAGTAAAAGAAACTTGAATGTCTCTTTACACCAGTGGTTCTCAAACTCTAGGGTGAATCCGAATCACCTGGCTGACTTGTTCAAGCCCAGGGCTTGGGCTTCACCCACAGAGTTTCTGACACAGTAGGTCTGAAGTGGGGCTGGAGAATATTTCTAATGCATCTCCAGGTGATACAGACGCTTCTGATCACACTGTGAGACCACAGCTACATCCTAACACTTTCATCTTTTTGTTCATTCTTCCCAAGACTTTGTCTACATAATGCCATCTTTTTTTTTGTCGGGGGGAGGTTCGCGGGCCTCTCACTGTTGTGGCCTCTCCCGTTGCGGAGCACAGGCTCCGGACGCGCAGGCTCAGTGGCCATGGCTCAGGGGCCCAGCCACTCCGCAGCACGTGGGATCTTCCCGGACCGGGGCACGAACTCGTGTCCCCTGCATTGGCAGGCGGACTCTCAACAACTGCGCCACCAGGGAAGCCCAATGCCATCTTTTTATATAGCTATTATCGTAGTGTATGTGGAATTTGTCTATTTAAATTCTGTTTTCTGAATTATAAAGTGTCTATCCCCAGCCCATGATGTGAACTTATAGGTTAATATAACTCTAAGATAAAACTTCACTAAATAAAACGACCTGTTGGAGTTTGGGATGAGAAGGTACCCTAAGAACCATTGTAAGAACTATTTAACCCTTGTACAAGAATAGAGGGTTATTAAGGCGACATTCAGCCCAAAGTAATTCAATGAGGAGATAAAATTAATTGGGGGTTCAACTTTTTGTCTGTTTTATTCATTTCTATATCTCCAGCTTCTGGAACACACTAGAAGGCATCCACTAAATATTTGTAGAATGAATGAACGAATTTAACAAATAAACATTTCCTTCATATACTCTGGGTAATTTAGAGGTCTCTAGAATGGGTGTAAGTGCAGACAGTTGGGCAAAGTTCCTACAGTAGTTGAATACTTTGCCTCAAAACAAGCCACTTATTAAAGAAGAATCATTAACAAGTTGCAATTGGTTTTCAGATGCTGCAAAGGATTCCTACCTGTTATGTGTAAGCTATATCCTTGGGATAGTTGAGCAAAGAGCCCTACCTCCACTGGCATGGTCTGTGTGGTACACGGGTCCACCCGAATGCTGTTACACAAGGCTTTCTATTTTAAATTAGAAACCCTTCTGTACCCAGATCCGTTCTGAATCAGAAAGTTAATGCAACCTGGGAAGCATTGTGAGGGACCCAGCTTCCTACTGTGCATTACATGAAAATACCAAAGCCTTTTCTTTAATGCCATTCCAATTAAAGCAAATAAATTAAGCCATATTGTTGGCTACACCAGTGCCCTTTGACCAAAACAAAATAGAGCTCTCTATGCATGTGGTTTTTAACATTTAATCAATAAACCAGAATGATTTGAGGGTCTGGTTGTCTTAATAAGGGGATGGGTAAACACAGAGCAGTAAATTAGATTTAAGAAATTTTCTAAAATGAGGGAAAATTACATTATAAAGGTGACATTAACATTCCAAAGGACTAAAACCTGGGGACTCTGGGGTCCCTAAGCCATGTGGGGACGGATCTATGCAAAGCATGACAAATACTCAGATCACTCTTGGGATGTGGAAGGTAAAATGTGTCAGGAATAGTGGCTTCATTCCAAAGCTGCAGGAGACTTTTCTCGACCACTGGGCAGCTGCTCTGACTAAAGCCTCTGACAGATTCTGAACTCATTTCACCCCCCTGCCGTCTCTTGGCAAAGAGCAGCTGAATGGGAACCTCCCTGGTGGCGCAGTGGATAAGACTCCATGCTTCCAATGCAGGGGGCCCGGGTTCCATCCCTGGTCCGGGAACTAGATCTCACGTGTGTGCCGCAACTAAGAGTTCACACGCAGCAACTAAGGAGCCCTGGAGCTACAACTAAGGAGCCCACGTGCCGCACCTAAGACCCCAAACAACCAAATAAATAAATAATATTTTTTTTTTAAAAAAAAAGAGCAGCTGAATGCTAAAGGGGTCTTTTCTCAAACATCCTTGCAAATGACCCCATGGTGAAAGTGCTGGCTGGGCTGCTTCTCTGGCATGGTCGTTACAATATTTCATTCTTCTTGCTTAATTTCAGGCAGTGCTTCCTCCATACATAAATACATCAAGCTACATAAAAACCAGGACTTTTATCTGCATAGAGGGATTTAGAGAGTTCATTTCTCTTGCTCTGTAGGACAAGAAAAATCATTGCTTCCCCCTTCGATTTTGAGATTTGACTTATGAAGGTTTACCTTGCAAGCTTCTGTTTTAGTTGTTCTAACTCTCAGGTTGGTGTGCACTTGCTTGGATTTACTGACCCGAGTTTCATTCCTGATTTATAATCTGTAGGCTTCGGAAGCATGAATTTGGATTTAGGGTAACACGTTCTATATGGGTTACATTTCCCACTCAGAGTCAACTGTTAGTTGGTTTTAACACAATTGAATTATGGGTTTTTCCTAGAAGGCCCTTTTGGATGAAATTAAGACAGATTGAAAACCACATATTTCCTATATACTACATGAAATAAAGTTTCCTCTCTACAAGTCTGACTGACATGAGTTGGGTTCTCCAGAGAGGAGCACCCAGGCTGCTCCCCAGTTCAGGTTATTTGCAGTTGGGCATTGGAGTCCTCTGGTCCTTCCCTCGTGATCATAGATTTGTTTCCTCATTCATTCATTTTCAAAAATATTTCCAAAGATGTTTCACAATGTGTCACATCACAGGTTAAGCATACTCTTATCCTAAAGTTCTATACTTTTCTGTGCCTTGATGAAAATCCAATGTTCTGAATCATCCAAAAAGACAACTTTTTTTTAAAAAAAATAAAGGCCTTGCATACTAGTCTCAATGTATATATAATTTAGTGTGTTCTTCTATTCGGGTCTTTGAGATCTGTGGTCTAAAAGCAGGCAGCTCTGAATATCCAATTAATGAAAGAGGTCTGTTCTCCAATTGCCCTGGGGTAACAGGCAATGGTTTTCAAAATGTTAAAACAAATGCACCAGCTGCATGAAACATATATGGGACCACTCTCTACTACCTCTTACAACTGCATGTGAACTTACAATTATTTCAGAATAAAATTTTAAATTAAAAAAAATGTACTTCTTTCAACTCAACTCTCCACTGAGTAAAAATGGACATAAAGCCAAACTAGTGTCCTGATGGAAGGTGGCTTACTAACTTTCAGTTACGGAATCAATCAGACCATTATGGACCTCCAGCCCTTCACCTTCAAAAAATGCGATAATCAAACATCAGAATGACATCACCCACTTTGAATATTCTGCAGGTTGATTAGAAAATTTGTGGAAGTGTGAGGCTTGGAAAAACATGGAAGGAATTTTACAAATCCTGTCTCATCTGCGTAAAAGCTATGGGGCAGTAAAGATCTTAATGCATTAATAGTGGGAATAAGATTTGCTAAGGGCTTATACCCAACCTTCCATCGGGGAGCAGGGGGGAGGGTGGGCAGGGCGTGGCTTTCAGGTGAGGGCAAGCAAGGTGCAGAGGAAGGTGACAGCTGGGAAGACAGGAGGTTGATGGAAGAAAAAGGATTTTAAAGAAAAACACCTGCTAAGATTCATCTGGTGTTCCAACATTGCTTCGGGATTATGTAATATTGAACAAATAAATAAACAAATAAATAAATAAAAGGAAATGTTATTTCTAACCAAATTTCCTTCTTTCCTCACCTCCACTACCACTCTCACCCTTAACCCTGCCTGTTCCTCACTAGATTCCTGCCACTGGCTACAGGCCTCAAGAAAGAACACTTAAAAAGGAATATTTATTTATTAGGATACACTCACTACTCATTCATTGGCACTCTCTCACTCCACAGATTTTGGACAGGGTCCTCACTTAGGACGCTCCAAGGGCCCCTGTGGATGAATTGAAATCGAACCTTGAATGTAATAAGGGTGCTGTGGCGTTGTAATGGCTTGAAAGTTTCTTCACCATACTTCTGTATTCTGGTAGAGCAGACTTGAGTTTCTCAAGCTTGGCAATAGCTGCACATTACCAACCTTAGCAATACCTGCACATTATTTTGGGCATCCTCTGCACTGTACGATGTTTAGCAGCATCTCTGGTCTCTACCCCTTAGATGAACAACAACTTTCCAGTTATGACAATCAACATGTCTTTAGACATTGCCCAGTGTCCTCTGGGGGGGCAAAGTCAACAGCCCCAGTTGAGAACTACTATGGTAGAGGAAACACTCCAGACCCTTGGTATTGAAATATCTGCTGTTTGAGAAGCAAATTTGAGAATGCATTTGAGAATGCAAATTACAGTGTCCTTTGCCACGTGGGTGGCTTCAGGAATGAACAAACAGCTTAAAATCCTTCCTATGCCCAGAAGCATTAACAGTAGGCTGGGCACAGTAAAATAAGGCTGGTAGGTTAAGAAAATAGCTAAAAGGACAAAGGGAACTCATTTCTGGGGCCCTTACTATGTGCTGGGTGCTTTGCATATATGTTCTGATTTAATCTTCACAGCAGCTCCATATTTAAATGAGTAAACCAGACATCTGAGAGTTAAGACATTTATCCAAGTTCATGCAGTTCGTAAATAGAAGAGCTGAAATTTGAACTTCAGTCTGCCCTGCTTTCTAAGAGTTGAGATAAGGCTAAATCCAAAAAGTCTGAAGTTTGTCATGCAGATTCCTTTTTAAAACTGTCCGAAAAGAAGCAGTTGGACCCTATGTCTGTCTCCTTTGACATTTCTCAAACCCCAGCTGGATGGTGTTGCCCACAAGATGGGATGGAAGGAGGTTAAGGATGTTAATGAAGAAGATGATTTAGACCTCTGAGCCCTTGCTGGAGATCTGTGATCAAGTCACCAGGAAATGTCACAGCTCCTGGGTAAACCGCAGGGGAGGGTGGACTGTTGTGGTCCTGCTGTGGCTGAGCTGGAACCGTGCCATGGAGAGATTCAGCAACAGCATCTTTCCCTTTATACTTCTTTGGAATATTTCAATTTCCATTTCTCCAGATAATCCAGAAGTCTATCTGGGATCTGAGTCTGTTACTGATTGTTCAGTTTGTTGGTTTCATAAGCAAATACTTCCCCCTGGTGGCACTTGTTAGTCACTGCATGTACTACCTCTCAGGACTCACCCCTGGAAAACTCTGAGGCTGCAGTTTAGGACATAATTTTCCCTCACCCTCCCACCCCTGGTAACTCCCCACGCAGCCACTGAAGGCAGAGAAATACTTCCTGTGACTTTAACCCTTTAAAATGTATTGATCCTTGAATATGATCTTCTTTGGTTAATGTTTCATATACTCTTAGAAAGAATGCATATTTCACTATTGTTGGTGTATTATCCTATAAATATCAATAAAAACAAGACGATTGATAGTGCTTTTCAGGTCTTCTAGAACCTTCCTGAGAGAACCTTCTGTCTACTTGTTCCACCAAGGGGTGGAACCTCAAACATCTCTGAGCCATGTAAGGTTGTTTGTTCAGCTTTACAGTAACCTGATGTCTCCCTTCTTTGTCCTGCTTCATGGGATGTGACCCTATGTGTTCATGGCTTGATATTTAGCAAAAAACAAAACAAAACAAAAACAAGGGAAACCTTATGCAGATTTCTGGATCTCTTTCTCTGGTTCTTTCCTTTCTGTGCTTTGCCTTGCACACTCCCACCAGCTCCGTCTCCCAGACCTCAAAGAACTGTCTCTTCATCTCAGTGACACTGTGGCGCTTTGCTTGGGCTCCCCCTCCTGGTGTGACTGCCAGAAAGTGGCTGCACGCAGAAAGGCAGCGTCCAGCAGGCTTTACCTTATTTATTTTCCTTCTCTCAGTGACCCCGGTCCTGCGCTGCCCCTTGTCTAATATGTGAAAATAGTTGTTTCACATGTTTAGTTCAGTTGTCTGATTGCAAGTCTGGAATCCGTTACACCATCATACTCCAGAGTTGAAGTCCCCAGTTGCCTGATATTAATATAACTATACTAGATTTCCTTAGGTTATTAGGTATCTGGACTATCTTTTTCTGACTTTTTAGTTTAAGTTTTACTCTGTCCTTAAACTTTCAGCTTTTTTTTTTTAACAGCACATAGTTGGAATTTTAAAAACATAGGCTGAAAGTCATTTTCTTTTAACTCAAACGAGTAAGGTCTATTTACATTTGTGGTAATTAATATTATAATGAGCTTTATCTACCATTTTGTTTTGTGCTGTTTGAGTTACTTTCAGGAGAGGCACCTATAAAGAAGTGAAGTGGGCAGAACCGGGCAGAAGGAGAAGGTGAGCAAAAGTGCAGATTATTACAACTGAGGCCTCAGCCAATCCTATGAGGAGCTCTGGAGCTGAGATAGCCTTCTAGAAAGTTCCAAATGGAGACCAGGGGGGCTGGGTCTTACGTCCCTGTATCAGCCAGTCATTGGTCACGGACCACTGCTTACGAGGAGCACGACCTTGGATAAGGCAGTTCCCCAAGCAAAGGGCCATTCCCTGTGAGAGTCATAATTATAAATGATCAGCAGCTGATAATTCCAGATGCTGAGACCAAGTTACCTGGACTCTTGGGAGGGGATCTGGGTGGCATAACACAATATCCACTCACTGAGGATTTCCTGGTGGGGGGATTATAGAATCTTAGAATTATGTAATCTCTAGTTGGAGGATGCCCTCCTTCCAAGGTGAGGTTTGAATATATCCCTTGCGTAGGTTTGGTGTTGTCTGAGCTGAGCCTGGAGAAATAGACATCTTTGCACAAGGGGATACTGGCGAGGAAGAGAAACAAGAAGAAGGGGTAGTGACGTGAGGGGCAGAGGCAGAACATTCAGAGCAATCTCTGCCAGGGCAGGATTCTGGATATGCAGACAACTACTGTAAAGGGGAGCAGCAAGCTGTGAGGTCGTTCAGAGTAAGCCAAATCGAATACAGATAAAATTACTCCTGGAGATTGCTCTCGTCCCGGTTCTATGGCTGGCTAGCCGTGTGGCATTCGGTGTGTTACTTAATTTCTGAGAGACTCATTTTACTTACCTATGCAAATGGGGAATAATAATACTGTCTTCCTCATATAGTTTCAATGAAAATTAAATCAGAGACCCACAGAAAGCTGGAACCCCAAAAGGTGATAACCTTAGTGTTAGAGATGAGCAATAAATGTCTTACTACACATAAGCACATACATAAGACTCAGCCCCTCTTGCCTCCATTTGGAACATTCTAAAAGGCTATCTCAGCTCCAGAGCTCCTCATAGGATTGGCTGAGGCCTCAGTTGTAATAATCTGCCTTTTGTTCACCTTCTTTTTCTGCCCAATTCCGCCTAGTTCACTTCTTTATAGGTGTATCTCCTGAAAATAACCACGAATAAACCTGCCCGCAACATTTTGTCTCAGAGTGGTTTCTGGGTATTTAATCAAGAGCAGTTTGTGTCAGAAGTGGATCTAAGAAGTGGTCCAAGGACAAATGGGAGGGACACTGACAGTTTTTGTTATAAAAAACTGTTACTGAGCATATCGGTATAACATTTTAAAAATTGTGTTGCATTTTCTAATAGGGAATATGCCTTTATATCAAGTACAACTCCTTATCTAACATCCATGATGTCCCTGTAAGTTTTCAGAAATGCCTCCTTATGCCATAATAGGAATATGCAAGACTCCGTCACTTAACGGCAGTGTCCAGAACTGCAGCCATCTCTTCCTCCTGACTCTCCCGTCCTGGCCTTTTCCTGGCTCTGAAGGGCCTGGCTGCTCTTTGCCATCTTCTCAGGTAAAGCGTTGCCCCCATCCAACAGCAGAGGGCACCCAAGCCCATATTCTGATCCCAGAGACACAGAGAGTTCCACAGCCTTAGGGCGCTTAATTTCAGAGAACTTCGGTGCTGAAGACTAAAATCAATTAAACTATCAGTCTGGAGTGAAGAGTATAAAAAACTAACGAAAGCAAAATCCACAAATATTGAGAAAAGGGACTCCTGGAATAAACCCAAAGCACAAGAGGAGAATCTCACCTCAGGGCCTCATTTTCTGAAATCTCTGAGCCAATGAGTTAAATGTGTCGGTAAGCTCCTCCAGTCACCCTCCTGTTCAGCTCAGCTTTGCTCCTCTTCCACTTATTGGCCAAAGGTCACTAGGAAGCAAATAGGACCAATCAGAGTCGTGACTCCAGATGGCCTCCAGATGGAAAGGAAAGGATAATAGGTTTTTCCCTCCATTGACAGTTGGTGTCCACAGTCTAAGGCTCATCGACTTAGGTACCACAGAATGTGTAATAATCTTAGAAGAGAAATCAGAAGCATATATCTTGTCTTATTGCTCAGTGGTGATCAAGTATGTCTATATCCATTTGGCAAGGAGCCAAGCAGATTAATCGCATAAAAGAAAAGTATGTTCTCAGAATACGAGCTAGGAGAGTGGACACAACCTAGGAGTAATGCATATAAAACTCTTTCTAATGTTCTAAGGGAAAAAAGCAAATAAAGACAATCGTGAACATTTACAGTTACAAGGCTCCTTGAGATCATCTCATCCAAACTTTCTAATTTTGCAAATAAGGAAACAAGACTAGAGAATCAAAGGGTGAATCATTGACAAAGAGAACAAGGAACCAGCAGGTGCAGGATTTATTCAGATACATAGTTAATTTATTTGCATTGCTAAAGTGTATTCTCTTGTTCACATAGATAATAATTTATTAACACACTCGGTTTGTTTTCAGGGTTTTACTATTATAAGCAATGTGTTATGTGTGTCCTTATGCATATTTTCTGGCCCTCACATGGAAAAGTTTCTCTAGGGCAATTATCTAAAAGAGGATAGCTGGACTGTAGAGTACACAAGTTTGCAAGTTTTCTATATAATGCCATACTGTTTTCCCAAAGTGGTGGACATAATTTACATTCCAACAAGCGGTGGGCTAATATTCCCATTGTTCCATATCCTTAGCAACTTTGTAATTCTTGGAATTGTGTAACTTCATAATTTTGTCAATCTGGTTGGTGTTTCATCATGGTTTTAATTGGATTTCCCTGATTACTAAAGAGACTGAGCATATAGTTTAAGTACTAAAAATGTTTCTTTCTCTGTCAACACTTATTGTCCTTTCCCCATTGTTCTGCTTTTAGTCTTATTGATTTGTAGTAGTCCATTATATATTGTGGATATTTCTCCCATGATGCTACATTTGTCAGGTTAAAAAAAATATCTCTTCTATTTCTAGTTTGTTAAGAGATGTTAGTAATGGTCAAATGTTTAATATCATCAAATATTCTTTTAATATTTATTGAAATGATTCCATAGTTTTTCTCCATCAATCTCTTCACATCATGTGGCAGGCACAAAGCTGTTTACATCTGAATCCCTGGAACCTGTGGCTGGTAGCCTCCATGGTAAAAAGCACTCTGCAGAGGGGGGTTAAGCCTAAAGATCTTGAGATGGGGAGACGATCCTGGATTATATGGGTGGGTCCAGTTTAATTACATGATTCTTAAAAATGAAAGACAGTGGGTCAGAGAGATATGGTATTAGAAGGGCTCGACCCACTGTTGCTGGCTTTGAAGAT
The DNA here is from genome assembly GCF_003676395.1 of Aethalodelphis obliquidens. Lineage (NCBI taxonomy): Eukaryota > Metazoa > Chordata > Mammalia > Artiodactyla > Delphinidae > Aethalodelphis > Aethalodelphis obliquidens. The sequence continues at coordinate 30,263,730 of NW_020837956.1, forward strand.
GGAGAAAGGCAGCCATGAGCCAAAGAATGCAATGGCCTCTAGAAGCTGCGTCAGCACTCGGTTTAGAGCCAGCGAGAAAACAGAGACCTCAGTTCTGCAATCACAGGGCACTGGGCTCTGCTAAAAACCCAAATGAGCAAGGAAAGTGATTCCCCCCTGCAGCCTCCAGAAAGTGATACAGCCTCACCAGTACCTTCTTTTTAGCCCAGTGAGATCTGCATCAGGCTGCTGACCTTCTGAATGGTAAACTCCCATTATTTAATCCATTAACTTTGTGGTGATATATTACATCAGGAATAGAAAACTAATGCATATGGCTAATCACATTAATAGATTTTCTATTTTGAATCAACCTTTTATATCCCACTTGGAGTTTCAGCTTACACAAGCAATAGTTATTATTCAGCTAAAGACTCCAGGGAACCCCTTTGTAAACTTCTGGAATTCTTTATCTACATATGTTCCTCTTCTCCAGTACTTTCTCCAATACTTCAGTTTTGCTTTTTTTTTTGTCTCATTCACTCAGTGAGAACGCATATTCCACTTGTGATCTCCTCCCTAGACTATCATCCAGAAAGTATAATCCTCCCTAAAGATTACATTCCTGCACTGCCTGTTCCCCATATCTAAAAGTAATGGTATTTTCAAATACCTTGTTGTTTACGGCAGGAAGGTAAATCTGTTTCCACTCATAGCATTATTGCATTGTATTCTGGTCCCTTTCAATATACATGTGTATATTTGTTTTAGAATCGTGCATAGACCACAGGCTGTTATATTTCTCCTTAATTATCTTTGATGAGGCAGTTTCATCTCAGCCTGCTATTTCCCCAAAATAGAACAGGATGGATATTCTTGACTCTCTTCCATATTCATTCAAAAAGTCACTAGAACCTCTTTCTCTAGATACTGGGCGGAACGTTGCTGTTGGGTGAAAAGTGTATCTGAGGGGAGATTACCAGAACTTGGGGAATATCCAACCCTGGAATTCTGTTTCTGAGTTTCTCTGTAAATGTAGGAGTATCTTCACTGATTTTAGTATATGTTTTAATCTTTCAAAGATGGCTAGCACCTAGGTTTTGGGCTTCATCATATAGCCATGAGTCAGTTACCCACTTTGGTGAGAAGTTGTGTAGCAGTGAACCATCTCCTGATACTGTTTGGTGGGTAGATGTATAATTTCTACTGAATTGGGCCTATTGCTGACAAGTTGGTTCATGTCCATATAGCACCTCTCCTGTTTGGAAGCTGGACCAGAAAAGACAATGTTAAAGTATGGTTATGCAGCTTCTCTTCTTGCCCTACTATCTCTGCTAATCTATAGAACTGGAATAAACTATGAATTTGTCTTCCCTGCTTTATATGTGTCTTATTTATGCTCCAGTCTTATTAACCAAGCACAGAGATATTCGTTGGGGCCTTCAGAAATTCTTTTCCTTTCTTCCACTGAACTTTGATCTTAAGAAGCATTATTCTTTGTCAACTTCAGATCCATCTCAATTTGATAAAAATAAAAATGCATCTGACAGATATTTTTCAGATTGTAGTATGAGGTTAGGGACCTTTCTTAGATGTAGCATAGCTGAAATTTTCTGTATCATTTCAGTGTGATGGATGGCAGAGCTTTAGGTAAGTATACAGTTACTTTACCACATTTGCTGGACAAAAGCAAAGCCTTCCAAAATTCTCAAAAAAAAAAAAGAGCAAATTCTTCCATTCCCTCTTCCATCACTGCAGCAAGGTGGAACACAGAACACTTCTTTTCCCTCCTAAGTCTTTGGTCCTGGATTCCTCTGGTGTAACTTGTCTTTTTCTGTAATTAAGTCCACATGATTATTCGCCAGCAGTCCCTTCAAGGTTATGATTGTTGTAACGTTGGTACTTCCAAATAGACTGTAACGTGGGGAGAAATAGTCCTTAAACAGACTGGAGACACGTAACTGAGACTCATTGTGCACATAAAAATGCAAATGTTTGTGATGTTCATCATAAGACAGCACACTGTCTCATGCAATATTTAACAGGGCCCACAGCACAGTGCAATTAAGAGCACATTCCAGAGAAATGTGATTTTCGCCAGGATAGAAAATATACCTGATTAGGTAGGGAAGGTAAAATGAAATCAGAGCACCCTGGTTTCGTGTGGTCAATTACAAATGCATTCTTACAATTGCTTCATTATGGGAAATCCAAACTGAGTGAGAAATTTCTCTGAGTGGATCTGAAAATTCCTTCCCTTCCTGTTAGACAGCATGAATAGGATGTTAACTATTATCCTTCTACCTGTAATTACCAGGATTAACACCTAAGATCCAGAACATGCTGTGAGTTCTTCCATCAGGATTTTATATCTACACTTAAAAAAAGATAATTGAGAAAGAGGTGTGCTTGACTTTAGTTCAAAGTTAAGCAAACATTGAACAAAGACAGAGGTGTCTGGTGTGACTGGTCAGCCATTCTGCAGCCTTTCAGCTCCTTCTCTCAGGGCCCTTCTCTTCAGACCGGAAAGGGAGAAAACAAAGTACACTGTTGTAAAGTTCTTATACTATAAGTGATATAATATCATTTGAATGTGGTTATAAGTTAAAGATGTGTATTCTATACCCTAAAACAACCTTTCAAATAACACAACAAAGAGTTATAGCTAATATCCAACAAAGAAAATAAAATCATAAAACATACTAAACCTAAAATAGGCAGAAAAAGAGGAACAATGAAACAAAGAACAGATGGGACAAATAGCAAATTCCCAGTGACTACATTCTCAAGGAAGGATGAAAATGACTGTGTGGTAGATGTTAGTGATGAGGGTGATGTAGCTGGTGGGCAACAACCTCAGAAAGCAGGGGGCTTGGACAAAGTGCAGGAGTAAAAGCTTGGAAGTAGTAATAAGGGTCTAAGAAAATGTCAACCCTATTTCTGGGACACTTGGACCAAAATATAATCTAGGTGTTGAGTTGACAGAGAATATGAGACCCCCTAATACATCTTACTTGGGATACAGAATTGAACCTACGTTCTGGGAATATGAAGTTCCTAATATCCCTAAACTGAAAAAAATAATAATTTTGATAATGTTTTTGGATGAAGTTCCAGGAAACAGTCTCTAACTGGTGCCATGAGGTTTTGAGCAGGGCCACAGGGGTGGGACCAGAGAGGGCTAAGGCCACCGGCAGGACATTTTTGGAGCTGATTGGTTAAAGCCTGATTACCACCCCCCAACCCCACACACACTGGAATCCCAAATGTCACAACCTGGCAGGTTTCTGTGTCCAAAGGATCTGCTCATGAATGCTTTACACATCCTCCCCTGCTCTGGCCTTTACTCCGGAACAGGAGTGAGTGACTGTCCCCAGAACCTTGGACAGGAGAGCAGCAATCTATCATCCTGTGCTGGCAGCTCTCACCAAACCCAATGGCTGCCCCACATCCTGGGAGACAGACGTCACATGTGGCTTTCATGTGATCCTCTGCTGCAGGACTTGGGCCATGGGGAACCAGTCTTCCATCCAGATATTCTAGTGCGTAGCACTCCATGTGATGGACTCTCTCAGAACTTGCAGCTACATCAAGCCCCGGATCTCAGCCTAAACCTGTCTTCTCAGCCTCCCTACATTCACCACAATTGGGGTCTAATGATCCACAGGGGGGCTGTTTTCCTTCTTATCACACGTGTAGTTCCTTTGGAAGCAAAAATAAGATGTCAGACTTGGACGAGGCTTTAGAGTTCTAGTACAACACCCCCATTTCATTGGGTTGGCCAAAAAGTTTGGGTTTTTCCATAAAATCTTACGGGAAAACCCAAACAAACTTCTTGGCCAACCCAATATAAAGGGAATCAGAGGCGGAGAGGAGTAAGGGCCTTGCTGAACACACGTGAAGGTATCAGACATGAACCAATCATGCTGACCTCTAGGTAGATGCTGTACCTACTCTCCCTGACATTTGAGAGACCACATGACCATGAACTGGGGTCTATGAACCTTATCCAGGGAGCCTTCCAAGAAGACCCCTGCCCCATATAGATGGCTCCCTTTCATTTAGTTCTAGCTTGAAGTGCTTTTTGAGATGACTCAGGATCTCTGTGGGTTGGATTGTGGCACGTCCCCCAATTTTAACTTCAGCGGACACAGTCTCACTATGGCTGAAGCAAACAGGCATTTCCTATTACTTGTCTCTGTAAACTTTTAGGAATCCAATCTGATAAATATCACTGGCTGTGGGAGGTGACAGACAGGTAGGAGACTGCCAGGGAGTTGTCATAGGATGAATGACAGCTGAGGGCCTGTAACCTTTTCCTATCAAATAGGGAGACAGAAAAGAAAAATACATGCCTGGAGCATATCAGATTATCTGTATTCGGAGCAGGGAGGTCAGGACTTGGAGTCCATGGACTTGGAGAGGAAGATGAATTAAGTCAGGTGGACTCATGGGGCACCGATCTGAGGCCTACCTTAACCTGGCACCACAGAGAGAATGAGATGGGAAGGCACACACCTCTCCTTGAAGAGTTCACTGTCCAAGCAAAGGGACCACAGCATCGGTACAGACCTCAGCCATGGCGCTTGATTACCATGTGACCTCCTTTAGAATAGGGACTATCGTTCATGGAAAGAATGACATGAGCAACAATGAATGAGACAAATATGCAAATATGGTCTCCACCGTCATAGAGTTTACTTAGGGGTGTGTGTGTGTGTGTGTGTGTGTGTGTGTGTGTGTGTATACATATATACATTTACACCATAATAAACCCTTATTACACAAAGAAATGTAATCTTGCTAAGTGCATAGCTCTCATTCAACTGACGTGTTGGGAGATGATTCTAGACTTCACTCAAGCAACGTAATACCACAGAGTGGTAAAATGAGCAAAGGCTTTAGAATTTGAGCACTGGCCCTGCCACTAACCATTCATATCACTTGTGAAATTATTTCACTTTTCAGATTACCCCTGCCCCATCCAACTTCCCCACTCACCATCTTGTTGCAGAGATCATACTGTGAAGGTTCTGGAGGTTACTCTGTGAAACCAAGATAATGAGAGTGGGTGTGCAGGAGACACCTAGTAACTTGGAAAGGAGAATAGGCTTGTCTTCTGGGACTTACACTGTGAAACCGACACAAAATGGGAATTGGCGGAGTCATGCAGCACCACCTTGAGGAAGTGGAATGCTTCCCAGGTGAAGGACCTGGCTAACTGAAGGTATCCACCTCTCATCAGAAAGGCACGGTAGCCTCCAGAGCACAACAAAAGCGAAGTCACTGAGGCGCTGCCTCTAGGAGAGGGGTCCCTGTGGCTGATGGGGACGTGCGTATCTCTACTCTATCAGGAAGATAAACCCCCAACGCAGGCACGGACACTTCAGAGCTTGATGCTCCGGCATTTCCTGATAACTTGCCAAAGTTTCCACATTTTGAGTTCACTGATCTGATCTTCCATCAGTTCCGCCATATGAATGACACAAATGCGACCACTTCCACCCTCCCCTTGGCCATGGCCACAGTGCAAGCCCCAGTATTTCTCATGCAGCAGCTTGCCAACATCTCCCTGCCCCCAGGCCCACTCCACCCCAATCTCCCTTCCAATCGTTCTATATACTACGGCCAGAAAGATCTTTCTAAATCATAAATTTTATGTGACTTTCCTGCTTGTAACCCTTCAATGATTTCTCATTATATTCAGCATAAAATTCAAATGCCTTGACATGGCTCAAAAGGCCTCATAAGCTGGTTCCTGTGAAGTTCTGCAGTGTCATTTCAGATCTGCTCTCCCCTCCTGAGATAATCTCCTGCCACATGGCACAAACGCCTGTTTCCTCTACGGTGCCCCTTCTTCCCTCTCTTCCCTGACAGCCTCTCATGTGTTCCTCAATCTCCATGTGGGTACCACTTTCCCTGATCCCTCAGCCCTGGCCTGGATGCCCCTAAATGTCTCCCCAGAGCACCAGCACCTACCTCGCCTCTGCAGTTATTATATTAGATTGAATCGCTTGCTTACTTTATACGTTGTCAACTAGACTGTAATCTCTTTACATGCAGGAATCATAGCTTCACCTCCTGTGTTCCAGGTTCTTCGTCTGAAAACTGGAGGTGATTATAGCCATGACCTATTAGGCCATTATGAGGATCAAAAGAGCTAATATATGTAAGGCACTTATAACAGTTTCTGATGCAGAGTAAGCATTATATGCGTAAATACTTATATATTGTGATTGCAATTATTACTACAGCTATTATTATTATACTCTTTCCTGTTGTAACTTTAGCATATAATATACTGTATGTCAAATAGGAGTCTCTCAATAAATATTTGCTGACTAAGAGAATTCGTTTCCTACATGCTAAGCAACCATCTGATTTTTATCTGATTTCCTACCTCACTTGACTACTGGGAAATTTTAACCTGGCCAGGACTAAAAAAATGTCTTCTACAACTGACAATCGCATTTCTCAGGATGCCACAAAGCGGTCCTTTTGGTTTTATGCATCAGTCTCATAAGCTTTGTCAGCCTCCCCAAGCCAGGTCATCTCTGGACTACCGAATACGAGGTGCTGAGGACCTAACTGTGTATGTTGTTGAAACCACGAACGGGAGCATCACATTTTAGGGTTCTGTCTGGGTGGCGAAGGGGCCACTTATTCCCACCCCCCAGGACTGCTCTTAGTGGTTCTAATTCAGACATGTCTCCTTCCCACAGTAAGCACAGCTGCAGCTTCCAGAAAAGCACATTTGCAGGCATGTGGTAGTCACGCATGCCTTTTCAGGAGAGAATAGGTCCCTTTAATTTTTTGTGAGAATTTTGTAGTGTTCTATGTTTCAGAGTTAAGGATCATTTCACTGTGACTTTCAGCAATATAATTTAATGATGTGGGGCATAATTGTTAGAGTCATTGGCAAGTAGGATAATCTCCTTTTGCCTTACTAATGGGTGATAAAGTTCCTCCTGATGAATTTTCTTCCTTTTGGATACTTTGAATAAAACTCAAAAAAATAAAACCCAGATTTATAGCATCATTACTCAGGTTTGCACTAAACTTTACCATCCCTTTCATAGCATGTTCCTCAGCAAAACAACATTAAATACAGGATTTGTTAGCTGAAAAGTGCACACACATATCTTAAAGGAATGAAGATAATTAGTATTGATTGCATTTCTACCGTATGTTGGCCCATAGATGAGAAGTCTTATTTAACCCTTATGATAATCTCCTTTTGCAGGTGAGAAAATTGAGGCTCAGAGGAGTGAGTTGACTTGTCCAAGGTAACATAGTTAGGGGAAATTTGAACTTGGAACCCAGGTCTATTTGTCACCACAGACCATGCCCCTGTCCTCACCCCAGTGAATGATTGGAGAGTTTAGTGCTGTATCATGAAAAGCAGTGACGTCTAACTTGGGAGGGAGAGGGAAGATACTATTCTAAGGTCAATGGAAATATACATATATGCAATTATGCTTTAGTGGACAAGAAGGCTTGGGTTTGGCTATGGTGGTTTGGCAGTGGGCGAAGGAAATGGAAGTGGGTTGGACCACTAGGGTGAGAGTTACTGGGAGAGCTGTTGCAAGAATTTGACAATTGTGACCCTAGGGAGAAACTTGGTGATTAATGTCAAATTTCTATAATGGTTCTTTCCATAAGAGTTTCTGGAAGCATTAGAAAAGGTAGCTTAGCTTCTATTTTCCGTATATTTCCCCAAAGATCTTCCATTTATGCTTGGTTCAGTGACCCCTGGAAGAAAAGCACTTAGGGATGGGGTTGGGAGGGACATTAAAAGCTGTAACCAGGTACATGTAATCAGATAAGATGACACGTGATTCCGTTGTTTCCTAAGCTCACTAAATTGATAAGAGACTTGCCTCTTCACGGAGGCAGAAATAATTTATGACATCCATTTTACTATCTGCAAGGCTCAACATAGCTTTATATAAATGCTCTTGTTGTCTTTGTGGATTGCTTTTCCTAGGGCATGCTTTAATCTATTTAGAGTAAATAATATCACTCACATTGCTCACAGTCGGGATTCAAAGCCTCCTTCCACCACTTTCCAGCTGTGTGACCTTGGGCACATGAGGGAACCTCACCTTGCTACTGACCCCTAATCTATACAATGACAACCACCCTTAAATACACCTCCCTTGTATGTTGTAAGGACGTCATGAGCATATTTACCTACAGTTCTTTGAAGAGCAGCTGCATGGTGGTAGTGCTCAAAAATATGAGTGTTTGTTATCATTATAAACCCACCTCCATTCCAAAGTATCCAATGCACACTTAGCAAATTCTTACTCATCTTCAAATTTCAGCTGAAAAGTTGTGTCCTCTAAGAAGCCTTTCACAACCGTCCCCTGCCTCTTTCTAAACAGAGTTGATACTTTCCTTTCTCTGATCCCTCTGGTGGCACTCTGTTTATCCATTCAGTCAAGACACATTTATAGAGCTGAGGGTGTGCCAGGCACTGCTAAGACAGAGCTGTCAGGGAAGAAGCCACTGTCCCCAAATTGCTCACAGTCTAGGAAGACATTGCAAGTGCTACAGTAAGACAGGATGGCAGCACAGAGGAGGGTTTTTGCTCAGAGATCAGTCATTTCTCAAACTGTGTAAAAGCCAGGGACAGCCTCTGAGACCACATCAGCTATGTCTATAGTTTTTCCTCTCTTTTCTTTTTCTTTATTCTAGATCGTTCCTCAATGTATCATTTTACTTTCTGATCTCCCCTCCTTTCTTCTCTTACCTTTCTTTACTGTGTCTGGGGTTTTGTTCTCTCCTTTTCCTCCCGTTTCTCCTTTTTTCTGTTTGGGTTCTAAGTATACATGCTGTAAAAATGATCAAGTAAATTAAGAGGATAGAGTTTGATCAGAGTGGCAAATTTTTATAGGATGGAGAGGGAAGTCCCCTGTAAGAAAAAAATGTGATCTTAACTGAACGTAGAGAGACAGCCAGGCAAATGTTGGGAGAAGAGTGTTCCGAGATGGCGAAACAGCAGGTGTAAAGGGGCTGAAGCAGGAGCTCATGATGTTTCTCAGGGATCAGCAAGGAGGCCAGCATTGCTGGAACAGAAGGGGTCAGGTAGAGGGTAGCAGATGAGTCAATGAGGTAAGAGCCAGATCATGAAGGACCTTATTGACCAGTGGCTTGGATTTATTTCTTTAATGTGATGGGAAACAACTGGGTAAAAACGGTGATGCTCTAAGACTGACAGGGAAATTTAAAAAGGAGCTGAGTTTTGGACATGATAAATTTGAGATGCCTAGTAGATACCTAAATGACAGTGATAAGTAGGCAGATGGGCATGTGAATTTGAGGCTCCTTTGGAGAGGTCAGGAAGACAAATCAAATTTGGGAATCATCAGCAAGATCAAGTCTTAGGACTGGAGGTGAGCACAGAAGGAGAAGAGAAGTTCTAAAGATTGAATCCTGTACCATCCCAACAGTTACAGATAGAAAAAAAAGGAAGAAAATCGAGCAAAGGTGACCAAGAAGAAGCAACAAGTGACAGAGGTGGCCACGGAGGAGAGTGAAGAAAGTTTCAAGAAGAGGATAGGTTTTAAAAATGTTACTGTGAAAGCAGCCTTTCCCCTCACCTCTTATAAATCATGTAAAACCGACAAGGGGAATGGAAAGAAAGCTGTAAACCACATCTTTAAGGGAGCCAGAAGAAAGCTATAACCACAAAGCAGGCCAGAAGTGCCCAAAGCAGTGGAGTATTGAACAGGGCTGTGGGGGAAAAAGCAGAAATGTGCAAACCATGGCTGGGTATCTCAGAAAGTGCCATCGAAATGACCTTCTCAGGGAGGGGACGTGCTGAGGTTCACATGGGGTCCCTGGGTGCACATCCAACAATGAACCCCTGCAGTTAGCTGGTAGCTGCTTGATAGGCAGGAGTGAATACCAGAGGCAAGGAGTGTTTAAACAGAAGCTTAGAATTCTGCAGGCACAGTGACAGAGGAAAAGGTGTGGACTGTGGAATCATCAGACCTGGGACAAAATCTTAATTCACTCACTTACCTCTATTCATTCTTGAACAAGTAACTCAACTCTGAATCTCCATTTCCTTATCTGTAAAATTTATACAATGATATCTACCTCATAAGGTTGTTGTGAGGTTGAAATACGGTAGCATGTAGAGTATCTAGCATACAGAGGAAGCCAGATAAGAGGTAGCCATTTTTCAGACTTCATCATCCAATATTTGTGTAGTCTATGTTTATAAGTCTTTATTAGACTATACATTTCAACACAGCCAGTGTCCAAGAAAAGCAGTGGTATTCATACTGATGACTCAGACACTAGCCTTCTAAGACCCTAACAGCATTCTTAATCTACAAGTAATAAATGGTGATCAAAAGGTTTTAATGCTAATGTAATTAATTCGTTTTTGCTAGTATAATGTTGATAAATTCAATGGGAACTTTTCCATCTCATTTTACTTGCCTCCTCTGCAGCTTTTGACACTATCTGAAACTCTTCCTTGAATATTGGTGTTTCTCGAGTTCCGTAACACTTTCCCCCTAATCTCCCTGACTGGTCTTTCTAAATCTTTTTGTGGGCAACACCTCCTTTTTCCCACCACTTAAACTTTGGTTTTCCTTAGCCCTCATTCAGCAGACAACCCTTCTCATTCTAACTACTCTTTTTAGGCAATCTCTTTCACTTGTTATTTAACCCAGGGCCACTGAGTAAGATTGTGCAGGCTGTGCACTGCCCTAATGTGCTAAGATGAAAAAGAGAGTGAAGGCAGAAAACCAGTCTCTGCTCTGCTTGCCAGGCTGTGTACCCAGGGCTAGGGTTTACCTAGAGAGAATGCTTTCTTTACATCTGAAACCTAGATGAATCTTAAGAAAGAAGCTAAATAATTGCAGGCAATAAGCCACGTGATTCATTTATTTGTATTATTAAAATAAATTGAGTTATTCAAAAAAGCAAGCTTAACCATAATTTTCTAGAGTCATCATTGATTAAGAACTTTTTATTTGATCCTTGAAAGGAAGAATCATATGTTCCAATGAAATCTGAGAAAACGGAATCCCTTCAACATTGTGGTAAACCAAGGATAATGGAAGGTGCTATGTAGACATTAACAGCATTGGGAAGTCCCTGGCAGTCCAGTAGTTAGGACTCTGAGCTTCCACTGCCAAGGGCCCAGGTTCGATCCTTGGTCAGGGAACTAAGGTCCCACGAGCTGCATGGCTTGGCCAAAAAAACATTAAGAGCATTGAGTCAAATTTTCCTCCAAAACAGATTCCAAAGTTTTAGTTAATTAGCCACACTCAAATTTAGAACAATTCTTTTTTTTGAACAATTCTTTTTAATTGAAGAAAATGGTTATTCACAAACACTGTTTCAGTAATTGTAACCAGAATGAATTACCATAAAAACATAGGAAAAGCTTTTTTCTCATTTTGAAAGAGCCTTATGTCTACATCAATACATCAGTAGAATTCTACATGAGGTTTAAACTTAAAACATCTACAAAGTTTCTTAAAGAACTTTATCACTACCTTAAGGAAACTAAATTAAACCGCTGCTGTAGAGTATTCTTGTTTCCCACTATAATACCACTTTTTTCAAAATTACAATAAAGATACATTCCCGTGGCTTTTTCATTACTTTGTGGGTTGTATAGAAAGCCTGCATTTTTATTTTATGCTTTAGATAATTCGATATGAGTCATACAAAAAATAGTCTTTTCTCCATAACATGGCTATAAGAGTTTTGCTTGTAAATATTTATATTGCTTCTGTCTTTAATAAAATCTGTAAATACTTTGGCAGGGTATTATAGAGATCTAAGCTTCTTTCTATACTTAGTCTTAGGATGCAGAAAATGATAGAAGAACTTGCATAGTTTTTCTCTAAGGAAAATAAAGTTTCTAAATTGTTATTACAAAAGTAATATGTGCTTGTTATAAAAAAAAAATCAAATCAAGTAGCAGAGAATGGTAGGAAATTAATACAGTTCTTTCACCCTGTTCCCAACCTCAATCCCACTAAAGGTAGCCACTGTCCAGACATCGTGTATGAAACACTAATGTATAAACATGTTTGCATCCATGTTATGATTTGCTTTTTCCCTTAATATCATTTTAACTTTTTTAAAGCCAACATTTAAAGGTTTACAACAGTCTTTTAATGGTTGTAGATTATTTCATTGCATAGCAATACTACAACTTATTTAATCAATTCCTTTTAAAGGACCTCAAGATGTTTTCCAGTTTTGTTTTAGTATAAATAACGCTGACCCCATTTTTTAATTTTCAGAAATTATGGTTGATTTTGCTGAACAAGTGGGCAAGGGAACACAAAGTCTAATGTCTACATTTATTTGCTCATAACCAATTCTGACATCTTAAGTGATCACCAAAGTGATCAAAAAACTTTTATTAACTTCATGTGACTGTTCATCACATAATTGTCTCTGTTGATTTTGTGAGGACTTGTATTACATGTCCATGGAAATTTCCATCTGTACTTTCTTCCAAAAAATATAAAAATAAAATCAAGACATTTAAAGTAACTGCTACTCTGGAAGTGCCAATATTTAGATTATCAGAGCATAAGGGAAATGTATTCCCTCTTTTTGTCACACTGCATCCTAGAGTGTGGGGTTAAAGTGACTGGTTTTTGGACTGTGTAACACTGCATTCATGTCCCTGGCTCTGCCATTAAGTGGCTATGTGACTTAAGAAAATTACAATATTTTGAAACTTCAGTTTCTTCATTTGTAAAATATGTATAATTATGAAAATTAGCTTTACATGAATATAGGGATGTTGATGAATTACAGAAGATGTGCAAGTAAATCTTCCAGAATAAAACTTTGCACATTGTACAAGCTTACTAAATCTCAGTTATCATTATTATTCTAGTTTTTAATAAAACCATTATTTGAATCATCCTACAATTGACTCTCTGCCACCTATAACATAAACTATTCTTAATGGCTTTCAGCATGATCAATCTAGTCTTAAATGGCATGTATCCACTGTCTACCTCTCCAGCCTCAGTTTTTCTTTTTTTTCCAGCTTTATTGATGTATAACTGACAAATAAATATTGTATGTATTTAAAGTGCACATGATATTTTTATATACATTTTAATTTCTTTTTTTCTTCCAGTTTTATTGAGATATATTGACATACAGCACTGTATAAGTTTAAGGTGTACAGCATAAAGATTTGAGTTACATACATCAAGAAATGATGACCACAGTAAGTTTAGTGACCATTCATAATCTCATATAGATACAAAATAAAAGAAAAAGAAAACAAAGTATTTTTTTCTGATGAGAACTCTTAGGATTTATTCTCTAAACAGCTTTCATATATAACATAGAGCACTGTTAATTCTATTTATCATGTTCTGCATTACATCACTAGTACTTATTTCTCTTAAAACCAGAAGTTTGTACTTTTGACTACCTCCATCCAATTCCCCCCTCCCTACTCCCCACCTCTGGTAACCATAAATCTGATCTCTTTTTCTATGAGTTTTTATTTTTATTTTTTTGTCTGTTTTGTTTTTGAAGTATAATTGACCTACAACACTGTTAGTTTCTCATATATAATACAGTGATCTGATATTTCTATACATTTGAAAATGATCTCCAAAGTAAGTCTAGCTACCCTCTGTCACCATACAAAGTTATTACATAATTCTTGACTATATTACCACACTATACATTTCATACCATGACTCATTTATTTTGTAACTAGAAGTTTGTACCTCTTACTCTTCATCTCTTACTTCTCTCCTCCCCTCACCATGCTCCCCTCTGGCAACCTCCAGTTTTTCCTCTGTACCTATGACTCTCTTTCTGTTTTGTTATATTTGTACATTTTTTTTCTTTAATTTCACATATAGCTGAAATCATACAGTATTTGTCTTTCTCTGTCTGACATTACTCTTAGCACAGTACCCTCTACATCCATTCATGTTGTCACAAATGGCAAGATTTCATTTTATGGCTGAGTAATATTCCATTGTATATATTATACCACATCTTCTTTATCCATTCATCTATCGATGGGCACTTAGGTAGCTTCCATATCTTGACTATTGTAACTAATGCTGCAATGAACATCAGGGTGCATATATTTTTTTTGGATTAGTGGTTTTAATTTGCATTTTGCTTATGATTAGTGACTTTGAGTACCTTGTCATGTACCTGTTGACCACTCATATGTCTTCTTTTGAGAAATGTTTAAACAGGTCCTTTGTCAATTTTTAAATTGGATTTTTACTTCTTTGCTGTTGAGTTACTTGAGCTCATTATATATTTCAGATATTAACTCCTTATCAGTTGTATGGTTTTTAAATATTTTTTTCTCACTCTGTAAGTTGTCTCCACTCTGTTGAGTATTTCTTTGGCGGCACAGAAGCTTTTTAGCTTGATGCAGTCTCGCTTGTCTGTTTATTTTTGTTTGCTGTGCTTTGGGGAATCACATTTTTAAAAAACAATCAGTGTCAAGAAGATTTTTCCCTATACTTTTCCCTAGTAGTTTTATATTTTCAAGTTTTACATTTATGCTTTTAATCCATTCTGAACTGACTTATGAATGTAGTATGAGATAAAGATCCAATTTTATCCCTCTGCATGTGGCTATCCAGTTTTCCCAGCATCATTTATTGAAGAGACTATCCTTTGCCAATTGTGTTCTGGGCACTCTTGTCAAGGATCAGCTAACTATAAATCTGTCAATTTATTTCTGGGTTATCTATCCTGTTCCATTTGTCTACCTGTCTGTTTTTATGCCAGTAACATCATGTTTTGATTACTGTTGCTTTGTAATATATTTTGAGACAACCAGTTTTCCTGGACATTCAGCCATCCATTGATCCAAACAAATTTCCAAGCCCAGAAAGCTGCAAAGAGAAAAGGGGAAAATACAGTGTTAGTGAAGGGAGTAGGAAATGAAGAAAAGTTATCAAAGGGCCCAGTTAAGGAGGATCTTGCAAAGAACCCCAAATCTAAGCAAAGCCACCCATGCACTCCAATCTTGGCTTCAAGCTAGTCGAGCTAATCATCCCCAGCAAGTCATCTTACAGAAGCTACACAAAATAACTGACAAAGGTAAGCCTGCTTTCTGTGAGCAGTTTTTGGGGGCTGTGGAATTTTATCATAAACCTTTTATTATTTACTTTCATTACTTTCACATCAGAACATATTTAGTGATTATCTACTATGTGCTAAGCACTGTCATATGTGAAAAACAGACTTGTGCTCTCCTGAAGCTTGCAGTTTAGTGGACAAGAGAGCTATTAATCGGATGACCATATTAATAAATCTATTATTACCAAGTAAGTTAAAGAACATGATTATTTGCTTAAATAAAGGAATCTGACATAGGCTAAGTGATTAGAGAAGGTATCCTCCAGAAGCAACACTTAATCTGAAAGCTGAAGGAAGTATTGAAATTAATCAGAAGAGAGGGACAAATTTTTCAGAAAGAGGACACAGCTTGTGTGAGATCAACAGTGCCAGCCCAGTCACAGCACAAAGTGAAAGCAAAATGTGTGCTTAAGTTTAATAGAATTACAGCAGCTCAAGTCAGCATAACAACAACGCCAACAACAATAATAAATACCACTACCATCTTTGTGTATCTTCCATGTGCTAGATCAATGGTGAGTACTTGAAATACATGTCATTTATTGAATAGACTTACCTGAAAGGCAATGTACAGTTTAAGTATTACCCTATATTTCATTACATCCCTTCCAAAAAATATTACAAAAAGAAAAGTCAGAGTTCAAACTTCCGTCTTTAATTCCAATAATAATAAAAGATTGGTTTGTAATATGCTCTCCAGGATCTTAAAAGTGTCATATGACAACAAACCAATTCAATTCAACGAATAGGTCAATATGATTGAATATTTATAAATTTTAAAGAGTAAAAAGTTTAAAACCCTTATTGTATTTCTCGTACTGAAAAGTTAGTAAATTAGAAAAAAACTGCTGACAGGAAAATTATAAAGAATATTCAGACTTATTAAAGAGCTATTTGTTTATCACTAGCAATACAAAGTTCCATGAAGGCTGTTCAGTTTGTCATTGATTTTTATGCAGTAAAATAATAATATTTATTCATTAATTACAAGCAAAAAAATAAAATCCTCTGCAACTATAAAAGTCTGCTCTGTGTTTTGAACTAAACTGAATTTTCATTTTACTGCACTCTACTTTTGAGAGAAAGCTCTTATAGATACAAAAACAACCTGAGACAGGAGATTTACATTTGTTTTTACTTTTTAAACTAATTTCAACTATTTAACAAACATTTATTTTGGACTTTTACTATGTACAAGATAATTTACTACATATGGAGGAGGAAACAGATAATCAAAGATCTATTCTCTATGCTCAGCAAGCTTATGATCGAGAACTTTTACTTCTGACCAAGATGCAATAACATGCAGACTGAATTCACCTTCTTTCCTGAAACAAGCAAAAGACCAAAATAATATATGAAGCAATGGAGTTTTGGATAGTGGCCATAGGCTATGAAGGACAGTTTAAAATTTAAAAAATAAAATAAACAATCTGCTTTGGAAAAGACACTGTTAAGAAGATGAATAGGCAAGCCACAGACTGAGAAAATATGTGCAAAGCATATATCTGACAAAAGACTTGTACCCAGAATATATAAAGAACTTTCAAAATTTAATAATAAGAAAACAGCCCAATTAAAACAGTAAGCAAAGATTTGAATGGTCGCTTTACTGGGAAAATAGCACATTAAAAGATACTCAACTTAATTAGCCATTTGGGAAATGCAAATTAAAACCAAAATGAGGTTCTACCTCACACCTATTAGAATGGCTGAGATTAAGGGTTGACGAGAATATGGAGGAAATGGAGTACTCATGCACTAATGGCAGGAATGTAAAAAGGGAACAGTCAGTTTGGAAAATAGTCTTATACTTTCTTAAAAATTAAACATAGGGCTTCCCTGGTGGCGCAGTGGTTGAGAGTCCGCCTGCCGATGCAGGGGATGCAGGTTCGTGCCCCGGTCCAGGAAGATCCCACATGCCGCGGAGCGGCTATGCCCTTGAGCCATGGCCACTGAGCCTGCGCGTCCGGAGCCTGTGCCCTGCAACGGGAGAGGCCACAGCAGTGAGAG